>NC_056744.1:1643390295-1643598291 GCF_019279795.1 Protopterus annectens | reverse complement strand
GTCGACCCCAAATTTAGCCTTCCTTAGAGGGCACCTGGCATCTGGGGCAAGAAAAACTGAGGAAGATGGCGTCGGCTGACTTTTACCCAGGCTCTGGCGTCGGGGAAAGGGCGACATCAGCCGATGCCGGACCCAGACTTTGGAATCCGGCCGACCGAAGGGCTGCCTGAGGCAGGACAACCCATATGTGTGATGACTGTAGATGCATACCTACCGGACATCTACATTTATGGTAGGTACAAAACTGTACTTTTGCCTGACGTCAGAACAGGTGGCTGAGATAGCTTTGTTTGGGGCTAGCCATTTCAGAAGCCTGGAAGACAGATGCCTTCACCCTGAGTTGGACAGGTAATTTTCTTTACACTTTCCCTCCCATGCCCTTGATCTACAGGATACTGACAAAATTAAATTAGGAGGAAGAGCCAAAAATGATTCTCCTGGCCCCTTTTAGGCTGAAGAAAATACTGCCAGGAACCACCACGATAAATAAAAATGAATTTTATTTTAAGACAAACAAGCGCTTTCACGCATTAATATGCGCTTCATCAGGTTACAAGTTATACAAAAATGAATTCCCTTTATATAGTAAGACCAGCTTCAGTTAAGAAAACAATTATCAATTTTTCAATTAATTAAAACATAATTGCTAAAGGGGAAACACCCATTTTTTGCATCACCTCAGTCAGCAAGTTAAGCACTAGGTTACAAATATAGGAAAGCATTTTTCACCATTCTGAAACAGTTCTAGATATACAATAACAAAGCTTCATAATTTATAAAGCCAATAACATCTATCTTTACAATAGTTCATAACCATCTAATGTGGCGTATTGAATTTGCATTATACAGCTGCATGTTCTAAATAATGCACATTGTATTATTTTAAATAAAACAACCTAGGTTTGCTGTCAGAAATAAGTAAAATTGCATCTTCTAAATGATGCACATTATGCTGTTCTAAATAAGATAGCCTAAACTTGTTGCCGGGTATAAACCAGAACAACTAATGGTTATTTCAGTTTTACTTTATACAATCAATTAAGTCCATAAAAACAAACAAATTTAGAAGCGCCCGATATGGCTAAGGCATATGATGGGTTGCATTATTCATTTCTCAGTCACCTCTTAGTGTGACACTTGCTATAAAGATCATTAGCTATCCGTACTGGTTTGAATAAAACACCCTAAGCTTATTGTCAAAGTAGATCAAGACATGTTAGTGCTGTTTCAAATATATAAAAAACGACCTAGACTTATTGTCAGAGGTGAATCAAAACATGACAACTAATAATTGTTATTACAGTTATTCTTTGTGCAACTGGTTAAATCCATAAAGGGCAAGCAACATTAAAAACGCCGATGTGGCTATAGCATATAAAGGCTGCATTATTTATACCTTAGTCACTTCTTAGTGTGGCGCTTACCATAAAATTATCAGCAGTCATAATGCATTTATGAAACAATAATTAAATGATAACCTGTAAATTTTTCTAGCTGTTATTAATATCAATGGGTACTGTTCCTATATCATCGAGAGATATAATAATAATAAAACTGAAAATTAAAGATAATTAAAAATAAACATTCCATTTGTTTAAAGAATGTAAAAACAAATGTTTGTATCTGTATTAAAAGCAATGACACAACATGCCAAAAGGCATAAAAGATACTAATACTATTTATATGGTATAAATCTCATAATATGTCTTGCACTATGCATAGAAAAATGTTCTACAGCCAATAGAGCATAGATAATGTCCTACTATAATCTTACATGGTACACAAGTAGAGAGAGATGAGATATATACCAGCCGATTGCACAGAGGTCATTCTTGTAACAATACAAACTATATTTCCAAATATAGAATGAAATCAGCACAAATCTTTCGGCTCTAGTTTGATAATTCAAATAATATTATAAAACAAAAATACGGTCATAGATGAATCTCCAGGATTCTATATGTATGCCGAGGTCTATTTAAACTTATGTGTTCAGCCTTATTTATAAAACTCATGCTTATAGAGAGGCAAAAGGCATGCTTGTTTTAATTATAAGCATCTTTAGTGAAAGAATGTACAACATTAAACATGATTATTCAATATTAACCATACACCATGCATTTGGCTATACATATAGCCTCATTCATGGTTAAGACTAAATCTATCTTGTAAAGCGTGCAAAGAGTAAATGCAATACTTCGGCCATTGCTTGGTTTGGCAAGAAGTTCGCTCCCCATAGAACATGTACTAGAGCTGAGAGCTCAACTTCCCGGTGTGAGTCAAATATCTTTTCCGGGTATTGTAATGACCAGTACAATTAATATATATAAATAATCCCTTATAAATCTGTATGAACATCAAGGGAAAATATTCGATTAATATTCAATCACATTCAGCAAACAATATGACAGCAAACTAAATTTGTCAAGATGTAAAGCCGCTGGCTTTAGGCAGGCCAAAACATTAATACACAGTATTGTCAAGATATAAAATCACTGGCCTTAGATAAGTCATAACATCAATGCATAGCACTTAGGCAAAGATCGGACATTAGATAACCACAAAATGACCCTTAGGTCATATGCATGTAGGTATATAAATAAAAATACTGTATTAAACCTGATACTGTGATACTGACTTAACTCCAGTATCTCTTGTATAAAGTTGATATGAAATTAATTCACCAAACAGGCATAATTACGCATTATCAAAGAGCCTTCTTTGAAATATTTATATAACTAAGGTGTAACTATAAGTCCAGCTATGCTACAAACTAAGATATTATTATAAGTCCAGATATGCTACAAATATAGATATGATATAAAATCTATTATATGATCACTAAAATACTGTAAGGTCTTAGAACGACCCTAATAAAGCAGGACGTATATTAATGGCAGTGTTGAGCCCTGGAGGCACATGCGCTTTTAGCCTTAAAATCCATTTGAGCTCAAACATTTCAATGGTGCCAATATGATCTCCCTCTCTCCTGTTTTGATTGATGACTTGTAGTACCTGGAAGCTAAACCTATGTCCAGGATTCTCATTACAATGTATAGCCAGTGCACTGGTTGAGTTGCCCTTTCTAATATCGTAGACATGATTATAGACCCGATCTCTAAGCCTTCGGGAGGTCATGCCTACGTAGTAACTGTCACATTGGTCACATTTTGCAAAGTAAATGACATTTTGAGTGTTACAAGTTGCATAGAAAGTGGCCCTAAAATTTAAATTAATACCCAAAACCCTAAGATCCTGTTCTCTACTTATAAATGCACATAGGGAGCATCTGCCACATGCATATGTGCCCGTTTTTATCTGGGTTCGAATATCAGTTTGTTTCACCTCATATTTGTCTTTGCATAAAAGCCTCTTTAAATTCATGCAGTTATTGAATCTAAAGCTAGGCTTATTGCCTAATAATGTATGTAGATATGGCTCAGATAATAAAATTTTCCAATTCCCCTTTATAATTTTAGTAAGTTGCTCAACATCACTGGTGTATTTGATATCATATTTAATTTTGCCATTTCTCTCAAGATCATGTTTTACTTTCCCTCTTTGATTACCAGGGGTGGCATTATCTATAGCAGAATCTATTACTTCATTAATCAAATTCATAGGATATCCTCTATCCAAGAAAAAATCCTTCTGTTGCTCAATCAAGCACAGGGCATCCTGTCTATCTGTACATATTCTAAGTATCCTATTAATCTGCCCTTTTATGATGTTGCGGAAGATATGCCGCGGATGCATACTGTCATAGTGGAGGATACTATTTCTCCAACAAGGCTTGCGATATAAGGTGGTAACAAGGCAATTACTGCCATTTTTTACTATGGAAATATCTAGGAAGTTGGCCCTAAATAAAGAATATTCATAGGTAAACGTGAGGAAAGATGTTGTGCTATTTATATAACCTACAAACTCTTCCAGCTCTTCTGCACTACCATTCCATAATAAAATGACGTCATCTACAAAGCGTCTGTAGATGACAACTTTGTCAAATCTGGAATCACTAAAGACATTCTCCTTCTCCCACCTATGGACAACCAGATTGGCATATGCGTTCGCACAGGGAGTGCCCATGGCAACTCCCCATGTTTGCGCATATGTCATATCATTGAACAAAAAAACATTATTATTTAGAACCAAGTCTAAAAGACAGCAAATGTTCATGATCTCATTGCTATCTATAGTTCTTTGTTCAATTAGGTGAAACCTAATAGCATCCAGCCCATACTCGTTGGGGATGCTGGTAAAAAGACTTTTTATGTCCAAGGTGACAAGTAGTGTGTTGACATTAAGATTGTCAGTTACCAGATCTTGTTTCAGGTCTTCTAATAAATCATAGGAGTTTTTAAGAATGGTCGGTATTTCTTTAGTCATCAAACCCAGCTTGGATTGTATATATAGGGATGCATTCTCGGTGACCCAATGGTCACCCGATACTATAGGTCGTAATGGTGGAGGGTACTCGCCCTTGTGTAATTTTGGCAAGCCTTTTATGACCGGTATGAGAGGTGACTCTACCTTCAAGAAATCATATAATGACTTATCTATTGATCTTGTCATAAGCATATCATACAGCGTATCATGTACATAATTAATTATAGATGTGACCTTAGATTTATCAATGATTTTGTAAGCTTTATCATCATTGAGCATTGCATTCATTAACTGGTCATAAAAGCTCTTGTCAAGGGCGACAACCCCCCCTCCCTTATCCGCTGGCTTAAATATAACATTCTTATTGCTAATCAAGGCATCTAGAGAATGTTTCTGTTGATGATTCAAATTTATAAAGATGTTACTGTGTTTACCACACTCATAATAACTATAAAAGTCCTGCTCACGTAATGCGCATAAAGCACTCTATAGTTGGTGTTAATGGAGGTATGAACGAACTTCTTCTTTTGTATGCTATTACATTACAGGCTGAAGTGCGGCTATCAGATGGATCATCTTTAAATAGCACTTTAAGGGATAACTTCCTTGCAAACAAGCGTAGACTTATGAGAGTGTCAGATAAGACGCTATGGCAGGAGGGTATGAAGGATAACCCTCTGTTAAGTAATGATTGTTCTTCTAATGAAAACGATCTATTCGTCAGGTTAAAGAATAGAGAATTCAGTTCTTCGTTCTTCTTCTCCGCTCTGGTGTTTCTTCCGAAAGTTTTCTTTTTCCTCTTCCCCTGCTCCCAGAGCGTGTGCGTGTCGTGTCCTTGTAGGGGAGTGGGAAGTTTAAAGGCATAGGTATACTGAGGATATTATTTTTGCTGAAAGTTTTAGGTTTAGCACCTGAGATTTCTGATGTATTCAGACCAAGTTGGTTACAAGGTAAGGACAAACCAGGTGTATTAGAAGCAATGGGCTCGTGATGATTAGTATCATCCACTTGTGTAAAAGGAGCTGGTCTGTTGCTTGATGGTTCTATTAATGTAGTGACTGTGCCTTCACTAACTACATTCGTAGTTGATAAAGAGTGAGTAGCAGGAGCACTAGATTGTGTACTAGCTCTGGGCCATATAAAAATGCGCCCTAATTGAAAATCTTCACAGTCACGTTTGAGCTTCTTAATTTTCACTTGCTCTAATTTATTACTATACAGCATTAACTGTCTATTCATAGACTGTATTTTAGAAACACAGAACTCAGTCTTAAAGTTAGCAGTTAAATAATCATATTGTTCCTCTACCTTAGCCAATAGTTCCGTTTCGATGGGTGTAAAATACTCCAACAGAAGCTGTATATATTGATTCCCAAAGTCAATATTTAACTGCTGCCACCTACGAAGCAATTCAGGATGACTATCCCCGTAACTTGGCATGCATAGAACACGCATACCTCGGGGGATGACTTTGAAATGTAGGCATGCCTGGAGATGTCTTCTTTGCCAGACAAACCTGTGCAATCGATACATGTCATTTTCCAAGGTTCTCAGATGTCCAAAAAAATCATGCAGATTCTCATTATTCGTTGAAATATTATCCAGAGTCTCTTGGCTGGTATCTAGCCGCAAAAGTGGGTTATCTTTTTGATAAAATAGAGAGTTCCAACTATCGGTTCGCGTAACACCTGTTGGGTTATAATCCAATTCAATATTCGGCACATCCATCGTGTGAGGAGCGGCTAAGTAAATCAAGAGGAATACCAGCAGCAGAAAAAAGAAGCCGATCATCCAAAGGTTCCGTACACCAGGTGAGGAAGTAGACTGAAGAAAATACTGCCAGGAACCACCACGATAAATAAAAATGAATTTTATTTTAAGACAAACAAGCGCTTTCAGGCATTAATATGCGCTTCATCAGGTTACAAGTTATACAAAAATGAATTCCCTTTATATAGTAAGACCAGCTTCAGTTAAGAAAACAATTATCAATTTTTCAATTAATTAAAACATAATTGCTAAAGGGGAAACACCCATTTTTTGCATCACCTCAGTCAGCAAGTTAAGCACTAGGTTACAAATATAGGAAAGCATTTTTCACCATTCTGAAACAGTTCTAGATATACAATAACAAAGCTTCATAATTTATAAAGCCAATAACATCTATCTTTACAATAGTTCATAACCATCTAATGTGGCGTATTGAATTTGCATTATACAGCTGCATGTTCTAAATAATGCACATTGTATTATTTTAAATAAAACAACCTAGGTTTGCTGTCAGAAATAAGTAAAATTGCATCTTCTAAATGATGCACATTATGCTGTTCTAAATAAGATAGCCTAAACTTGTTGCCGGGTATAAACCAGAACAACTAATGGTTATTTCAGTTTTACTTTATACAATCAATTAAGTCCATAAAAAACAAACAAATTTAGAAACGCCGATATGGCTAAGGCATATGATGGGTTGCATTATTCATTTCTCAGTCACCTCTTAGTGTGACACTTGCTATAAAGATCATTAGCTATCCGTACTGGTTTGAATAAAACACCCTAAGCTTATTGTCAAAGTAGATCAAGACATGTTAGTGCTGTTTCAAATATATAAAAAACGACCTAGACTTATTGTCAGAGGTGAATCAAAACATGACAACTAATAATTGTTATTACAGTTATTCTTTGTGCAACTGGTTAAATCCATAAAGGGCAAGCAACATTAAAAACGCCGATGTGGCTATAGCATATAAAGGCTGCATTATTTATACCTTAGTCACTTCTTAGTGTGGCGCTTACCATAAAATTATCAGCAGTCATAATGCATTTATGAAACAATAATTAAATGATAACCTGTAAATTTTTCTAGCTGTTATTAATATCAATGGGTACTGTTCCTATATCATCGAGAGATATAATAATAATAAAACTGAAAATTAAAGATAATTAAAAATAAACATTCCATTTGTTTAAAGAATGTAAAAACAAATGTTTGTATCTGTATTAAAAGCAATGACACAACATGCCAAAAGGCATAAAAGATACTAATACTATTTATATGGTATAAATCTCATAATATGTCTTGCACTATGCATAGAAAAATGTTCTACAGCCAATAGAGCATAGATAATGTCCTACTATAATCTTACATGGTACACAAGTAGAGAGAGATGAGATATATACCAGCCGATTGCACAGAGGTCATTCTTGTAACAATACAAACTATATTTCCAAATATAGAATGAAATCAGCACAAATCTTTCGCGCTCTAGTTTGATAATTCAAATAATATTATAAAACAAAAATACGGTCATAGATGAATCTCCAGGATTCTATATGTATGCCGAGGTCTATTTAAACTTATGTGTTCAGCCTTATTTATAAAACTCATGCTTATAGAGAGAGGCAAAAAGGCATGCTTGTTTTAATTATAAGCATCGCTTTAGTGAAAGAATGTACAACATTAAACATGATTATTCAATATTAACCATACACCATGCATTTGGCTATACATATAGCCTCATTCATGGTTAAGACTAAATCTATCTTGTAAAGCGTGCAAAGAGTAAATGCAATACTTCGGCCATTGCTTGGTTTGGCAAGAAGTTCGCTCCCCATAGAACATGTACTAGAGCTGAGAGCTCAACTTCCCGGTGTGAGTCAAATATCTTTTCCGGGTATTGTAATGACCAGTACAATTAATATATATAAATAATCCCTTATAAATCTGTATGAACATCAAGGGAAAATATTCGATTAATATTCAATCACATTCAGCAAACAATATGACAGCAAACTAAACTAGATGGCGTCGGCTGACGCTTTTATACCCCAGGCGCTCTGACGTCGGGGAAAGGGCGACATCAGCCGATGCCGGACCCAGACTTTGGAATCCGGCCGACCGAAGGGCTGCCTGAGGCAGGACAACCCATATGTGTGATGACTGTAGATGCATACCTACCGGACATCTACATTTATGGTAGGTACAAAACTGTACTTTTGCCTGACGTCAGAACAGGTGGCTGAGATAGCTTTGTTTGGGGCTAGCCATTTCAGAAGCCTGGAAGACAGATGCCTTCACCCTGAGTTGGACAGGTAATTTTCTTTTACACTTTCCCTCCCATGCCCTTGATCTACAGGATACTGACAAAATTAAATTAGGAGGAAGAGCCAAAAATGATTCTCCTGGCCCCTTTTAGGCTGTGACCGCACTGGTTCTCTGTCATGTACATTTTGAGAAAAAGAAAACACAAGGTGTTTCCTCAGCAAACAGTCCAACTGACACAGCACAGAAGGCCCTTTCTGCACTCCAGCCTGGCCACAGTACCGTTGGCCTGGATTATCTTGCCTTAATCTCGTAAAGAAGGCTAGGAAACCCTGGACAAGAAAGTCTTACCTAAGGTGAAGAGATTCTTTTTCTGGTATCAATCAGGGGACGTTTGTTCCTAGAATGGCATTGATTCTAGAATGCATGCATGTGCTATTTCATCCAATCCACCTATGGACCTCTTCTCATTGTTTCGGGCCTTTGGTTAAGCAATTCTTAAGGGGAGCTTTCCACCTCAGATGACCTAGAAAACAGATTATTCCACCATGGGAGTTTAACTGTGTGCTAGATAAGTTGACCTTACCCCTCTTCTGAGCCAGCAGCCTTTTTCTGATGTTCAGTCTCTGTCAATGCTGTTCTTAATGGCAGTTACAGGTTTCAGAACTCAAAGTATTAATGTGTAAAGAACTATTTCTGGTGTTCATCAGACAGAGTAACACTGCATAGTAATCCATCCTTTATGCCTATAGTGTTTACTGAACTTGACCTAAATCAAACCATCCATTTACTAGTCTTTTCCAAAGCCTCAAAACTCAGGAAAGAGGGCCCTGCATTCCCATTGATGTGCACATATACAGATGCATGTGTTATCTGCACAGAATCAAGAAATTGAGAAAAAGTGATCAGAATTTTTGTTTCATTTGCAAACGGGAAAGAGGGTAAACCTATCAACAAGCAAACCCCCTCCAAGTCATTAGGACATTGCATTGCCCTTTTTATCAGCACCATGGAGCAAGGCCAGATTACAGCATATTCCACTTTTGCTACAACTGCCACCACAGCCTTCCTTAGAGGAGTCGCTACCCAAGACATTCTTGAAGCAGCTACATGGTCCTGTTTGCATGCCTTTTCCAAACATTATAACTTAGGAGCTGCATCTACAGACTGACCAGAATTTACTTCTCCTGCTTGACAAGTCTTATTTCCACTTAACTAAATCTTCCCAGTATCTCACTGCTTTGGGAATTTTCCCATTAAGTGAGGACATTATCAATGAGTACTATGATGAGCGTAATACATGTGTGCTGTAACCCTTCTCATATTCTGTGGATTGTCCAGACTTGCTATGGTGTTAAGGGTAGCATTTTCCACCTACTTTCCCTCATCCTTGCAGACCCCCCATCCTTCCCTTCTTTGTCTTTTTTGGCGTATTGGGATTGGGGTATCTGGGGTGGATGCAGATTGTCTTTTGTGCTCAACCGTCACCCATTCCTGTTTTTTTGCCAGGGCAAGAAACATCTAAGGATAGTAACATGAACTTGTACCACTGACTCCTTGCTTTGGTAGGAAGACAGTGGTGTATTACTGGGGAAGAGAGCACCTTTGGAGCAACCGCGTGGCTGCCAGCAAACAGATTATCCCCAGAAGAGAACACTGCAACATTGAAACTACTCTAATATCTACATAGGTTCATAAATAGGTACTAGGCTATTGGTCCTAGGGCCTATACAAGCCTAGGCAAAAAGGTACCCTGGCTTTCGCCACCCAAGAAAATTATTTTCCTGTGCCCCTGTCGAGCAGAGCCCCAGAGGTGATCCCCAGGATGAATTTCCTATTTCCCATCCAATCATCAAGATTTTTCTTGAAGAGTGCTAATGAGGAGCTTTGTTTGATATAGATAGGTAGTTTGTTCCAGAGTATGGGAAGTCTCTGGGACAGGAATCTATCCCGAACAATACTTTTGATGGAACTGCAAAATCTTCTGAAATCACACACAAATCACTAAAACGCTAAAATTTAATGAGAAGCTTTCGGGTTATCCACCCTTCATCAGCACATAAAAAACAATAGATTCTCTAAGTTTTAAATAGAGGTACGATTAAAATCCACATGATCTAGCCAGCCAGACAAATTCTATTTGTAATTTAACATTTAAATCTATTAACTAGCCTCTGCATATATTATAGACACATTCTGTCAAATACCTAAAAAGTGAATACAAAATTGAATATATTCTATATTTCCATAGGTAAAATTTTATACAAGTGGCAAGAACACACTAAAAATAATTACTAATAATTACATAAGTGCATGAAACAGACTAAAGATATTCATCAAATATTTTCTCTCTGTTTTTTTACTAATATTGGTTTTAAACTGACAGTACTGTTCAAACCTGGTGGTGAATCTGCCTGCAACCTAACAATCCATTCATATTCTCTCAATTCTCAGGATTTCTGTCTCTGTACTGCACTTTAAGTTCTCAGCTTTACCCACTTGTATATTTGCAGCTCCCACAGGTCTCACAAAGTGCCTTGTTCTGACTGTCACATTCTGCAAAACCCAGTAAATACAATTTTTTCCTTACCTGTATGATGTTCTTACACAGGTCTTGACCAAGGAAACTCTGTTACAGCCTGCACCTGTCACCCCTGGGATTCCGGATACTGGCTAAGGTTCTTGCTGCCCCTATAGTGCCTTTTTTTTAGGCAAGGTTCAAATGACAAATTCACCCACCGTAACAGGAACAGGCAAGCAAAAACTGAGGGTGATGCTACTCGATGCTAGAAGTCTAAATCTCAAAATGCACTCACTCGAGGCACTCCTTAAAATGGAGAACATCGATATCTGTGCAGTGACTGAGACCTGGTTTAAGGCTCCAGAGAGCACCCCTGCAGTACCAGGCTATAACTCATACCACAATTTTCAGCCATGTAACCTGGACCGGAACACCAAAGGTGGAGGTGTGTCCATATTCATTAAAGATATCCACACCTTTAGGCTAGTTGCTCAGCATATTGCAGCCGAGGTTATCCAAGTGCAACTAACTCTGTGCAAAACTGCAATCCAAATTGTAGCTTGCTACAGATCACCCACCATGCCCCAGGATTCCCACTCCTCTTTTATTGATGTATTGGAAAATATTACGGTTCAACCAAACACCCTAATAATAGGTGATTTCAGCTACCCCACCATTAACTGGGAAAACTATTCGTGTACCCCCTCCTTCGCTCAACGCTTTCTGGAATTCATAAACTCCAATGCCCTAGATCATCTTATCCACACCCCCCACCAGGGGCAACAATATCCTAGATCTATTCAATACCAACATGAGTGACCGGTGTTCCACAGCTGAAGTCAACGCCTCATTGGTCCGATCTGACCATAATCTAATTACCCTAGATATCCACATCCTGCCCCCACCCCCCGTTAAGGAAACCATGGTAAAAAAGGTCTCCAAAGCCAACTTCATGCTCCTTAAGACAGAAGTGGTGAACTTCATGACACCCATGCAGATGGACAATACAGTTACGACTACTGAATCCTACACAGTTGCAGTTTATAAGCACTTACATGACTGCATGGATCGTGCTATCCCAAATAGAACCAAGATGCTATCCTCCAAAAAAAGGAAGCCAATCTGGTGGTCCCCTGCCATAAACAAACTGTACAACAGAAGGAAGAAACTGTTGCAAAAGAGAGTAAAATCCCACGAGTGGAGGAGCTGCCTGATCAGCCTCAGTAAGAAGCTGCGATCCCTGATAAAATCCTCCAAAGCTATTTACGAAAACAAAATCGACACTGATTCTAAAGACAACCACAAAGCATTCTATAGCTATGTGAAGAATCTCAGTGGCAGCACTCAGATGTGCCCTGAGTTACAGCACAATGGCACTAAATATACAAACCCAACTGATATTGCCATCATCTTGGCTGATAGGTTCAGTGCTAACTTTACCCCCTCTCACCCCCTAAAGAGCCCATCTCTATACCAGAAGACTGCAAAGTTCCTGTAATCATGGCTGCACAGGTAAAAACCACAATCTCCAAAGCCAAGAACACAGCATCCATGGGACCAGACAACATCCCAGGCTGCGTTCTACACAAACTACAGAACAGCCTCCCCTCAGACTTTGTGCCTGCTGAATGGTGCACAGCAACGGTTATCCCACTCCACAAGGGGGGAGCCAACATGGACCCCAGGAATTACCGCCCCATTACCCTGACTAGCCTGGTCTGCAAGGCCGTGGAACGTATCATCACGGAACTTATAAACAAAGACATTGCTAATCTCCAAACTCTGGACCCCACCCACTTCGGGTTTGTAAAAGGCAGATCATGTCTCCTAAACCTGATGAACTTCTTTGAAACAGTCACCAAAGCCGTAGACAAGGGTAAGGTGGTTCACACAGCCTATCTAGATCTTGCCAAGACTTTCAACACTATCCCCCACTCTGGAATTATAGATAAACTCACTAAACTAGGTATAAATCCGTATGTCACAAGATGGGTCGCCAACTGGCTCACTGACAAAACCCACACTTTGAAAGTAGCAGAATCCAAATCCGACTTCAGACCAGTGACAAGTGGAGTACCACAGGGTTCAATCCTGGGTCCTCTCCTGTTAGCCTGTACTTCAGAGAAGTAGATACCAAACAGAAGGTCTTTGGCTAGCGACGTTTGCAGATGACTGCAAACTAGGAGCCATAATCGAAACTCCTAACGATGTGGATATCCTACAAAAGGTCCTCACTGAGACAGACGCCTGGTGTCAAAGCCATGGCCTCAAGCTCAATGCCAAAAAGTGCATCGTCATCCCCTTTGGTAAAAACTCTGTACCCATGAACTACAACATAGGCGGTAGTCTACTTAACACCGAAAGTGTGATAAGAGACCTTGGGACACAGGTGGACAGTAGTCTCTCCTTTGATAATCACATCGCCACAGTAGTCAGGAAATCCTTCTACGTGGCACACCTCATCGCAAAAGGTTTCTCATCGAGAAAAAGAGGTCATTGTTCCCCTCTACTCATCACTCATTAGATCCATTATAGAGTACAACTCCCCTTTTGGTATGTACCTCACAAGACATCTACAACAACTGGAAAGGCCACAGAAATACCTCACAAAGAGGATTACCGGCCTCAAACAGATGTCCTACGCAGACCGTCTCAAAAGACTCCAGCTTTACTCTGTCGCATATCACCTACTCAGAGGTGATCTGTGCCGAACATACAAAGATATGTCAAACCCAGAGCTGTTGGACATGCTCCACTTAAAGAAATCCCAATCCCTGTGAGCTACACGCTCTAGGGACCTAAACCTTGTCACCACAATAAACAGAACATGCTGGAGGGATAGATTCCTGTCCCAGAGACTTCCCATACTCTGGAATAAACTATCTGTCTATATCAAACAAAGCTCCTCATTAGCACTCTTCAAGAAAAATCTTGATGATTGGATGGGAAATAGGAAATTCACCCTGGGGATCACCTCTGTGGCTCTGCTCGACAGTGGCACAGGAAAATAATTTTCTTGGGTGGCAAAAGCCAGGGTACCTATTTGGCTGGGCTTGTATAGGCCCCAGGGCTGATAGCCTAGTACCTACCTATGATACAGGCACCTCCAGGTTCACACTCCTTTATTATGAAACCGAGAATTAAGCGCTTTCTTCTCTGCCAGTAGAGACTTTTCACCAAGGAAACTCTGTTACATCTCAAGTACATGAGGTCTCTTTTGGAAATACTGGGTTTCACTCTTAACCTCAGGAATTCCTCCCTGACTCCTTCTCAGGACATCGTTTTCCTAGGTTGCAGACTCATTACCCTTTCAATGACTGCCTTGACAGTAGAAAGTTCTTCATTAATTTCTAATTCTTGCCAGATTGCACACAAGGAAGATCCAGTGGTACTTGATTCAAATTCCTTTAGTCTTAACACTGTCATCCCCTGGCTTCCAAACCCTTCTATTGCTCATTCTAAAGCAGGACCTGCAGTAGTGGATATCGCAGGTGAAACTCAACACATGATTTCACTTCCTAGCTTCCACACTCATCCAGGTCCTGATTTTGTCATGCAGAGTGTACACAGATTCAGTGGACTTGGCCTGGAGTGCATGATTGACTCCACAACAGTTCAAGAACAGTGGTCCCCCAGATAACTTCAAGAACAATGTGCCTTCCATTTATATCCAAAGTACTGTAGAAAACGAAGATAATTATATGGCTTCCTTCTGACCAGAGTAAGACAAGTTATATGTAACAACCAAAGTGATGAGCCTTACATACTTTTGAAGTCTTTGCATGCTGTGATATTGAGTCAAACTTGATACCATTAGGTTCTGTGAGACCACTATAGTATTCACATGTTACTAGAAATACCGTGGCTATCATGAGACCTTGGATTTTCAGGCAAAGGCTGCCCTGAGCAAATGCCTGAAGAAAATGAGTGGCAAATTGCTGGATAGAGGGATACTGTCTGGATGTAAACCGACTTTGCACAACAGTAGATTCAGATGACGGCCATTGAAGGTGAGGGACTGATGGCTCCACCTGCAACTTCATAATGTTTTCCATAATAACTCCAAAGGAAGAGAAGCAACAAAAACTCAAGTGCTGCAGCTAAACTGTACAGAATCCGTGTGGTGCAATCCAGATAAGAGAAGAC
Organism: Protopterus annectens; assembly: GCF_019279795.1. NCBI lineage: Eukaryota > Metazoa > Chordata > Ceratodontiformes > Protopteridae > Protopterus > Protopterus annectens. Next base: position 1,643,583,193 of record NC_056744.1, on the reverse strand, counting down.
CATTACACTCTGCCGCCACAGCCGTACATTTGGTGAATACCATGGGGCTAAGATGAGACCATATAGAGCCCAAAACTAGTGATAACTGGCTCTGGCCAAATGTGCCTTTTTGGGAACCTTCTTTTCTTACTCTCTTCATAAAGGTTTATGTCAGCTAAGACAGGGAAGTACAGTTGTGGAAGGCAGGTTCTGTATAAAGACCTCCACTGTCTGAGTTTGTTTTGCTCATGAACTGAACAATATTATCATAGTTGTAAAATTTGCTTTTCATTGTTCCCGAGACCCTACCAGGTTAGCTTTCATTAATATATATTTGGAGATCCAGTGTCTCAAGATCCTCGAGCTTTCCAAAATGGGGAACCACGGACTTTCCGCTTGCACCAAAAAAAAGTTCAAAAAAATAAAACTGGATACTTTGACTGCTCAGTCTGACTGCTAAGATACAAGAACAATCCATTTTATGTCCTTGTACTGCTGAGATGACTGTTACAGTGACCCCGCCATAGGCCAGTATGGTGTCTGCTACTCACATGTCTGAGACTGAATTTCCTGTTGCATAGGGAGAGAAGGAGTAACCCACGGTGATTATACAGAGGGACCAGAGGGCATACCACAGATTCTCTTTACAGAGAGGTACCCGATTCCTTTTATCGAAGTCCAACAAGGTTCTGCACACTTTATTTAAGCAGATGTCCTGGTGAAGTGGAAGCAAAATACTAAACATGTCTCCCCTCAGCAGTTGTCCCAATGTGAAGAAATATACCAGATTTCACATGAGGAAGATCCAGTGCTACTGAAGTCCTGTTGGTCTTAACATTATCATCCCCTGACTTCCAAATCCCTGTCTTGCTCTTTCTAAAGCAGGAGCTGCAATGGTGGATATCTCAGATGAAACCCAACAAAGGAGTCCCCTTTTTGGCACACACACTCATCCTGAACCTACATGCATATCCTTCTGACTTGGCCTGGAGTGTGTGGGCAGGCTCTACAACAGTTCAGTGATAGTGGTCCCCTCAGAGAACTCAAGGAACATATCAGTGTTAAGAAGATGAAATCCTTCTTCCAAACCCTAGAGTTACTTTCTCACTTGTGGAGTCCAGGCCCCCTAAAAGTGTTCATGGACTACACACCTCAGTCATGTGTTACAACAGCAAATAGGAAAGCACCAAGTCTTACCAGCTATGCAGACTTTCTTGTGATGACATGGGACATAGCCATGAAAAGAAAACTGTTCCTGCAGGCAGTTTATATACCTTCAAAGGACAGTATCTCTGCATACCACCTCAGCAGATCCAGAGAAGACCACTACAAATGGATGCTACACAACTATGTCTTTCTGGTGTAGTCTACAAATGGGGTAAACCTTCTGTGAGGTCTTTTGCCTCCAGTCAGAAAAGACAGCTCAGATAGTTCTACTCCAGGACCGCTCGTCACTTGGCCAGAAGGATGGATGCCATGCCATTCAACTGCGGGAAGACGTTGCTCTCTGATCTGAAAGGTTTTCCTGAAGATCTACAGGGACAACTGCAAAATCTTGCTAGTGACTTGCTTTTGGTCTAGCCAGCATTGGCTCCCTCTTTTTCTTCAGCTGGCCAGGGACAGTCATTTCAAATTACCACAAAGAATGGACTCCTACAGAATAAGGGCTCTCCAATTCACCCCAACCATCAGGCTCTCAGCCTGACTCTCCTAGGTGATAGATACCTGAACAGGATTAAGATTCTGTTTTTAGAGGATGTACTTGTGGAGGTGAGAAAACATACTACTAGAAAATTTTGCATCTCCAAGTGGAAAGGATTTTCCATATGGTGTCACAAGAAGAATGAGGACCCCTGTTTGGTGGGCATATTTACAGTTATGTCATATATGTTTGAGTTGTTTAAATGTGGTCTGGCCTTTTCCTTCATATCCCACTTATCTGCTATCTTTTCTTACCTGCCTTTAAGTATGCAATTTATTTTCGGAATTGAGGTCAAACAGTTTTTAAAATACCTAAATTCTCACAGGAAGGCTAGCCCTCTCGGGGATCTGAAATTGCTTCTGGATTAACTTAGTTTGCCACCTTTTGATCTGGCATCTTCAGCTTCACAAAAATGATGTACTTGGAAAACTATTCCACTAGTCACTCAACTGCCCGGAGTGTTAAATGAGCGGTCTCTGAACCAATCCATTCATTTGCCAGTCTTTTTTCCTAATCCACAAAACAGAGGTCAGAGAATCCTTCACTCCATGTTTGTTCATAGGCAGCTAGGATTTTACGTAGAAAAAAATAAACCATTCAGACAAGTCTGACCAATGTTTTGTTTGATTCTAGGAGGGTAGGTTGGGAAGCCCTGTTTCCAAACAGATTAACTGCAACTGAGTTTCTAAGATCATTTCCTTCTGTTATGCCTTCCACGATAAACTTCTTCCAGCCACAGTGAAGGTCCATTCCACCAGAGCAGATGTCCTTCAAGGATGCATCTGCAGTCATAACATATGGGTTGTCCTGCCTCAGGCAGCCCTTCGGTCGGCTGGATTCCAAAGTCTGGGTCTGGCCTCGGCTGATGTCGCACTTTCCCCGACGTCAGAGCGTCTGGGGTATAAAAGCATCAGCCGACGCCATTTTCCTCAGTCTTTCTTGCCGCGCGGTGCCCGAAGCAGAAGCTGTTCACAAGTGCCGGTCGGTCAGATCCAGTGAATTCAGCTACCGAAGACTTCGAAAAAGCTAAGTACCCCGTTGGGGACTCTTTCTTGCCTCAGCCGATGTCAAAGTAAATAATTGTTTAACTTGTGGGAAACCAATACCTCATAAGGATTTCCATTCCTACTGCCTTCCTTGCTTAGGCCCAGACCACGACGTATCGGCCTGTTCAGCCTGTGCTTCCTTCAACCGACAAACTCTTAGACGTCGGTCGGAGTTTGCAGAGGAATTTTTGGGGGCCAATTTTGCATATAAAATGCCGTCAGAGACTCCGACTTTGCATTTGGTGAAAAAAACGGAAGGACAAGGACCGACACTCTTGGCCCGCGGTTTCGGCTGAAACCACGGTAAAGCCTACCGCGAGTGTCTCTGTTTCAGCCGAAACCGAGTCCTCGGAGATTCCTTCTTCCAAAACCATTCAACCGACCACCGCGGCCCGGGAGGCCCCGGCTGAGTCGGCTACCGAGCTACCTACCGAAACCAGTGTCCAGGAAATGTCCGACACCATACCTTTGGACATTTCTACTCCTGCACGTGGGGCAGCTAGGCCCCCTGCTTCCATGTCCATTAAGGCCTTTTCTAGGGCTAAAGCTGCTAAACTTTCTAAAGCTTTGCCTCCCAAGACTACCTCCCAGAGGCCTTCCTCTAGTTCTCAGATCCTCAGCCTTGCAGAGGACCTTATTTCTTTAATTAGGGGTTCACAACCTCACCCAGACAGGGCCTCTCAACCTCCACCAGACAAAAGGCCCAGGACTGACCCCTCTGACCCACACTCTTCAGATGAGTCCACGGATGGCTCTGAGTTGTCAGACCACCAGGAGGAGGCTTATTCGCCCTATGAGGATTCTGATGCTGAAGAATCTATCCCTCGGCCTCCCCTCCTGAAGAGTTTTCCTTTGGTGAGACTCTACACTCCATGAGAGAGCATTTTCAATGGCAAGGTCAGGAATTCTCTGATTATAGAAAAAGATTAAGGACCTTTTTACATCTGCCTCAACATAGGCCCTTAGCTATACCTCCTGTTTTGAATGTAATTGATGATGTGTACAATGATGTCAGTACAGCCCCTGATACTCTCTCTCCGGCCCCTGCCAAGCCTGATAGATACTACAGGGTCCCGGATTCTCATTTCCATCTGTATAAAGCACATTCTGCAGACCCAGAAACTATTTCTCAGGGCCCTAAAGGGGTTGCAGCCGCCACAGCCAAAAATCCTCTACCCTCTGAAAGAGAGTCTAGAGCTTTAGAGAGATGGGGAAAGAAGGTGTATACTTCTGCAACTCTTTCTGTCAGGGCATTAAATTGTCAATTTCATATGATACAGTACCAAGAGTATTTGTTAGATGAACTGAATAAGAAACTTTCTTCTCCTGAACCCCTTGATCGTAATTCCCTGCAGGATTTGGTACACAACTCACAGCAGGGTTAGTAATCATTTCTTAAAATGTGGCTATGATGCATTGGAGTCTTCATTTAGATCAGCTATGACTGGGGCAGTCATTCGTAGGCATGCTTGGCTGAAGGAACAATCTCTGCCAGACCATGTTAAAGCTAAACTCCTGGATGCTCCAATGGAGAAACAAAATTTATTTGGCTCCTCTGCTCGGGAGGTCTTAAAAAAGTTTGAAGAAAAGGCAAAATCTGTGCAAACAGTTAAGGATTTCCTGCAAGTACAACCACCTAGATTCAGCAGAAACTGGCCTACTAAGAATTGGTCCTTTCCAGACTCGGACAGAGCCCAGAGAGGCAGAAACAGACGCCCTAGAGGCAGAGGCCACTCAAAGGGCTCCTACAGAGGCCGTCAGTGGCAGCCTGCCAACCAGAGAAGTAGTGCAACAACAGCAACAACTACTACACCAGGACAGGCTCAATGACTTTACTCTGATTCCGCCTACCAGGGATCAACTGGAAGCACCCTTGGGCGGAAAGCTGGCTTTATTCTCAAAAAACTGGCATTATATTACAAGGGACACATGGACACTGCAAATAATAGACAAAGGATACAGGTTCCACTTCCACACTTTGCCAAAAAGACATGGAATGCCAAACCTACCACCAAATCAGCGGCCAGAGGCTTTAAGGCAGATCAACAACTTGCTTCAAATGAAAGCTATAGAAAAGGTACCACTTTCAGAACAAGGCCAAGGATTTTACTCGAGACTATTCCTTGTACCAAGAAAAGAAAATCAATGGAGGCCTATTCTCGACCTGTCCGCACTAAATACTTACCTCATTGTCCCAAAATTCAAGATGCTGACCCTACAGCAACTTCTTCCCATGTTGGGCAAGGAGTCTTGGCTGGTGACTCTAGATCTCAAGGAGGCATACCTGCACGTCCCTATTCGACCAAGTTGCAGAAGACACCTCAGATTTCTTGCAGGATCAGAGCATTATCAATTCTCAGCATTGCCCTTTGGCTTATCTACTGCGCCCAGAGTATTCATGAAATGCCTGGCATCAGTAATTGCACACTGCAGACTTCAGGGGATTCAGATCTACCCATATCTGGATGACTGCCTTATACAAGTGGACAACAAGAAAAATTTGATAAAGGACTTTGCTTATGCCATCCACCTGCTACAGGCCTTGGGATACACAGTCAACATCCAAAAGTCAAGACTTGTGCCATCCCAAAGAATAACCTTTTTGGGTGCAGATCTGGACACAACCACCCAAATGGCCTTTCTCACAGAAGAAAAACAAAAACAACTTCCAGATTACTTCATGATTCTGACAAGACAAACTCCGCTTACTGCAAGGAAAATCCTGCAGGCCCTGGGTTACATGGCATCCTGCATAATTCTGATACCACAGGCCAGGCTGCATATGAGGAAATTACAATGGTACCCAAGGAGTGTATGGTCTCAACACAGTCACAGTCTAGAAGCTTTGATATCAATCATTCCTTGCCTTCAAAAGGAATTTCTGTGGTGGGCTCAGGCCTGCCAGTCCAACAGAGGGTTGCCTTTCAACAAACCAAAAACAAAACAAACCATCACCACGGACGCTTCAGACCGAGGATGGGGAGCACACATGGAGGGCAAATGTATCCAAGGCCTATGGTCTCAAGGTCAGCTACGCATGCACATAAACCAAAAGGAAATGCTGGCAGTGATGCATGCAATCGAGGCTTTCAAACCCTTCCTCCATCAAGGCCACCTGCTAATAAGGACAGACAACACCACGGTCATGTGGTACATAAACAAGCAGGGAGGCACACACTCCTACCCTCTCTGCCGGCTGGCTATGAATCTATGGGAACTATGCCTGAATCTCAATATCCAACTACAGTCCCAGTTCGTGCCAGGAAAAGAGAATACACTGGCAGACAGCTTAAGCAGAACTACCATGGATGCACACGAATGGATGCTGCACCCAGACATCTCCCAACTCATAGCAAAGGAATGGGGAATGCCGGAGATAGATCTGTTCGCCTCCCCTCTCAACCATCAACTGAAGACATTCTGCTCAAGGACATACCACCCACAAGCTTGGAGGGTGGACTGACTCTCTTTCAGCTGGAAAGCTCTAAAAGTATATGCCTTCCCACCTCTCCCATTAATGTACGAAGTTCTACTGAAGATCAGGGAGGAGCAGCCAAGAGTGATTCTGATAGCTCCAGACTGGCCAAGGCAACACTGGTATCCATTATTGAGAAGCCTGTCTCAGGCAAAACCATGGCCTCTCCCCCTATGGCCTCTTCTTCTGACGCAGAACAATTTCAAGATCATGCATCCCAACTTGAAAATATTGCAGCTAACTGCCTGGAAAATTCCTTAAATCCCAAACAAGATGCCTTATCACAGAGAGTGAAGGACATCATCTTGGAAGCTCGCCGGCCTTCCACAAGGAAGACATACTCAGCTAAATGGAAAAGATTTCTCATTTGGAACACATCAAAAGGCTCAGATGTGACAGTGGCAAACGTGACACACATTCTGGAATACTTAGCAGAATTGTCCCACAATGGCCTGTCCTTTTCTTAAAATTCATGCATCAGCAATTTCAGCAGAATACAATGTGGATCCACCTATCTTCTCACACCCTCTCCTCAGACAATTTCTGAGAGGGATCAAAAATATTAAACCTCCAAGAAAACCCCCTCTACCAGCTTGGGATATCAACTTTGTGTTGGAGAAACTAACACTTCCTCCATTTGAACCAGCAGCATCAGCGGATCTACAGTTTTTGTCTTGGAAAACTGCATTCCTTCTGGCAATAACCAGCAAGAAGAGTATCTGAGTTACAAGCATTAATGGCAGTACAGCCATTTCTTATCTTCCATCAGGACAGAGTTTCACTAAGAACCAATCCTACTTTTATGCCAAAGGTGGTATCTAGGGTATCCTTGAACCAAGCTATTCACTTGCCTACGTTCTTCCCAAATCCACAGAATAGAGGGGAAAAACTTCTGCACACCCTGGATATACACAGACAACTACGCTACTACTTGGACAGAACTAAAACTAGCAGAAAGACTGACCAACTATTTGTAGCATATGCTACTGGGGTGCAAGGAAAAGCAATTTCCAAACAGACAATTTCAAAATGGATAGGAAATTGCATTAGATTTTGTTACTCCTTTCATGGAAAGACAGTTCCTAAAAACATCAGGCCTCATTCCACAAGGGCCACGGCCACCACTACAGCCTTCCTACGAGGGGTGGCTACCAAGGACATTTTAGAAGCTGCTACTTGGAGCTCCGTGCATACATTTGCCAAACATTACAATCTACCTTTATACTCCAGATCCAGAGCAGGTTTTGCTACTGCAGTCCTGCAGGGGATATTAACTACACCATCCTTTTCTTAGTACCTCCTCCCGCAGATTGGCTATGGTATTCTACCCATATGTTATGACTGCAGATGCATCCTTGAAGGACATAGTACAGTTTTGTAGCTACCATAAATGTAGATGTCCGATAGGTATGCATCTGCAGTCAGGTTTACCCTCCCTCCTACCCCTCAGTGGTATTCCTAGGGTATTTACCCCTCTTTTAGCTAGCTGGGGGAATCTATTATGGTGTATTTGTTTGTATATACATGTATATAATTTTATAAGTTTGCAAATGTTTGGAACCTTTTGGCATTTATCCAAATTTAGCCTTCCTAGAGGGCACCTGGCATCTGGGGCAAGAAAAACTGAGGAAAATGGCGTCGGCTGATGCTTTTATACCCCAGACGCTCTGACGTCGGGGAAAGTGCGACATCAGCTGAGGCCAGACCCAGACTTTGGAATCCGGCCGACCGAAGGGCTGCCTGAGGCAGGACAACCCATATGTTATGACTGCAGATGCATACCTATCGGACATCTACATTTATGGTAGGTACAAAACTGTACTTTTCTTCTGGTACTTTCTTCAAAGGCATTGATTCCAGCACACACACAAAGAATCAAGTCGATGCATTTTCCAGATCTAGGACCTCTCTTGCTAGATTTCTTTTGTTAGATTTGTCCTCTTAGAACTGGTAGAAAGCACCCATTTACGCAATCCTATCTTCCTCAGCAACTGTTAACTTTGAGAAACACGAAGATACACTAAGTCACTGTTCATCCAAAAGTAGCCAAAAACACGGTAGTCACAAACAAACAATTTTAATGAAGCTTTCGGGTCTACACCCTTCATCAGCACATAAAATCACCTTACATAAGTTGCATTTAAATAGAGGAAGCACTGAAAAACACATGATCAAGCCAGCCAACCAGATACAAACCAAAATTAATTATGCAAATAATTTAAAATGCATCACATCCAAAACTCTTAAAGAAGTTTTACTTATATTAATAAAAAACTATTTTATATAGATTAAATATAGTTACATATAGATAAATCATTCATATCAAATAACTTTTTTTAAAAAACTTTTTTATTTAGCTACCTGTGTTTCATGTAACGCATTTTATGTAGGGAAAACATCCAGGAAGCTTAAAGATAGAATAATAGAGCATAGGTCCGAAATAAGACGGAAGATTGAGACAAATGGTTTATTCAGACATTTACATGAATTTCAAACTCATGCTTTTAAATTCAGATGCATATGCACTGTACGAATGGCTATTAGGGGTGGTGATTTGGAAAATCTTCTGTTATTGAAGGAATATAAGTGGATAGTACGTTTACAGGCTGATAAATGGCCTGGCTTGAATGGAGCAGTAAGTCTCAAACCAGTTTTGATTAAGCATCAGAGGGAGAATTTATGGTGCTAACTTTGAGCTGCTACCTTTTTAAAAAGTTTTTAAAAAAAGTTTTTTAAAAAAAGTTCTTATTTGATATGAATGATTTATCTATATGTAACTATATTTAATCTATATAAAATTGTTTTTTATTAATATAAGTAAAACTTCTTTAAGAGTTTTGGATGTGATGCATTTTAAATTATTTGCATAATTAATTTTGGTTTGTATCTGGTTGGCTGGCTTGATCATGTGTTTTTCAGTGCTTCCTCTATTTAAATGCAACTTATGTAAGGTGATTTTATGTGCTGATGAAGGGTGTAGACCCGAAAGCTTCATTAAAATTGTTTGTTTGTGACTACCGTGTTTTTGGCATCTTTGAGAAACAACCACAAGTATTGGAATACTGCACCAGTAATCCAAGAAAGGGCATAGTATAGTTCTTAGAACTTACCATAACACTAAATGTGCTGTTGATCACTGTTGCAGTTGTGTACTGAGGTTAGCAGTTTCCTTACTGTCCTCATACCTGGACCTGTTTCTTGTTTTATGCTCTTTTCACTCATGTCATCAACAGGGTTCTCATGGGGCTAGGTAGCCTGAGAATCCTACTCTCATACGTCAGTTTATGTACTCCTGTGCTCACAGGCTGAGGTCATGCACCAGATGTATGGAGCGTCAAGAAGGTTATTTGGCTTTGGTGCCCTGATCAAGTCATCAGGTTGCCTCTCGGCAGCATAACCCATAAGTATTGGAATACGGCAACTGCCATCAGTATATCATCTACCGTTACAGTAAGTTCTTACACAACTGTATTTTCTGTACTGGTGGTTTCTTCGCTTAGGTTTTTTTGTCACTTGCAGGTATGTATTTTTTAACGTAGACATTCTGTTTTTGTTGATTGTGTCATCTACCAAACAATTCATTGAATTGCAGGCATTATGCTTAACACATAATTTCATCTTTCCTCAGTGGAAGAGGGTAATTATTAGGATACTTTCTTGCCAGTAGTTTCCAGTTTCCCCTCAAGTTGGTCAACTAAATTTGCTTATAACCTGTTTTTATGTTGCTTATTTCATTGGATGTTTAAAGGGCACTATGTTTTGAAAATGTCAGGCTCTTGCCATCCATTTTTACCTGAACCTGAGATTGTGACCTTTCAGATAGACCTCCAGTTAAGTTAGTCATTTTTTTCATTGTCTTATTGTGGTTGGTGTTTTCTTTTGATTTTGATCTTGGTATCCGAAGACATAATTGATGTTCATTGTGTTTCAATGTTGCAGTCATTACACTTGGGGTTATCCTGCTAGCAGGCTACCCACAGTCGGCCTGAATTCCAAAGCCTTGGTCCGGCGTAGGTCGCTGTCACTTCTTACTTGATGTCAGTGCGCCAGGGGTATAAAAGATGCAGCCAACTCCATTTTCTTCAGTCTTTCTTGCCGCGTGGTGCCCGAAGCAAAAGCAGTTCGCAAGTGCCGGTCGGCCGGCTCCTGAGATTTTCAAAATTGAATTTCAGATGCGAAGTTTTCTATAAAGCTAAGTACCCCGTTGGGGAAACTTTTTTCTTGTTCCAGACCGATGTCAGAAAAAGTTAACAATTGTATTTCTTGTGGGAAGCAAATACCTCATAAGGATTTTCATTCTTACTGTATTCTTTGCCTAGGCCCTGACCACGACGTTGCCAGTTGTCGGTTTTGTGCTAGATTTAACCAACGCACTATTAAGCATCGGTGCGATTTTGCTCTTCATTACTTTGGCCGAAGGTTTAACTACATAATGCCATCGGAACAGCCGACGACCGGAGTTCATAAAAAGCGCAAGGAAAAAGAAAAGGACAGGCATCCGTGGTCCAAAACAGACTATGAAGCCTCTTCTAGGCCAGTCGCCAGTTCGCCGGTTCTCAGTGAGGCGCTTTCGCAGCCCCTGACACCCGCTACCTCAGAGCCACAGGCTGCCTACGACTGCCATGTGGAGACAGCCAGGCCTCTGGAATACTCAAGGTATTGGGCCTTCGGAAACTAATCCCTCAGATGGGTCCGGAGCCGCTGAGCAGGCATCGGCTTCTGAGGGTGTTTTCAGACCTACACAGCTTTATATCAAGCCAACTTCAAGCGTCAAAGACAAAAACAGTTTTAAAGACAAGGAAACAAGTACAGCACTCTCCAAGACAGACATCCATGCCTAAGAAACAGATGCTCAAAATGGCCGAAGACCTAATTACTTTGATCAGGGGTTCCCATCCCCCTCCTGATAAGAGGCCTAGGCAAGACACTGAATATGATTCCTCTGATCAGGTTTCCATTTCCTGTGACTCCTCTTCAGAACAGGGATACTCCATTCCTCCCTATGAGGATTCTGATGCTGAAGAATCTATTCCTTCAGCTTCTCCTCCTGAGGATTACTCCTTTGGGAAAACTTGCATACCATGAGGGAGCATTTCCACTGGGAGACCCAAGATTATTCAGATTCTAAGAAAAGGCTCAGAGACTTTCTTTTACTACCTCAGCACAGACCTCTTGCTATTCCTCCTGTTCTAGACATTGTAGATGATGTATTTTCAGAGTCCGGCCTGTCTCCCAACTCTTTACCTCCTGCACCTGTTAAGCCAGACAAGATACTACAGGGTTCCAGATTCTCCTAAATTTCTATATAAAAACCCTGCTGCTGAACTATTTCTCAGGGTCCCAAAGGGGGTCAAGGCTGCTACTGCAAAAAACCCTGTCCCCTCAGATAGAGATTCTAGGGCACTGGACAGATGGGGGAAAAAAATTTACACTTCTGCTACCTTGGCTGTAAGGGCTTTAAATTGTCAGTTTCAAATGCTTAAATATCAGCAATATTTAATGTCTCTGTTAAAACAGAAAATGTTGACAAATTTTTAATGTGCTGAGAACAAGGAATTGCAGGATTTATTGCATGCAGCTGAACAAGTGGGAAAACATACTTTGCAATGTGGTTATGATTCACTGGAGGCCTCTTGCAGGGCCGCTGTAACAGGCTCTGTCATTAGAAGGCATGCTTGGTTAAAGGAACAGACTCTGCCTGATCATATTAAAGCAAAATTATTGGATGCTCCATTACAGCATGATACTTTGTTTGGTGTTAAGGCAGAAGCGGTGTTGAAAATAGAGGATAAAGCGAAATCTATGCAGACAGTGAAAGATTTTTTGCAGGTACAGCCACCCAGATTTAGCAGGAACTGGCCTTCTAAGAATTGGTCCTTTCCCGTGTCAGGCAGGCCACAGAGGCAGATACAGACGCCCTAGAGGCAGACAACAGCCCCAGGAGTCATACAGGCCCAAACAGTGGGATGCTTCTACCTCCAAAAGCGGAGAAGGCAAATCACAGCCATATAGGAAACAGTCCCAATGACTTCCCTCTGCCAATGTCAGGCATTTATCTTTTAGCAGCACCCTTAGGGGGAAAGCTAGCACTTTTTTCACAAAATTAGCACATGATTACCCAGGACAATTGGGTCTTAAATGTAGTCTCCCAGGGCTACAGGTTCCACTTTCACACCCTTCCAAAGGCAAAAGGTATGCCAGACCTTCCACACAATCAATGGGCAGAGGCACAAAACCAAGTTTCATCTCTCATGGACATGAGGGCTATTCAGCCAGTGCCACAACAAGAGCAGGGACAAGGATTTTACTCGAGACTTTTCTTAGTACCAAGAAAGGACAAAGCATGGAGACAGATTCTGGACCTGTCTATTCTAAATACTTTTCTGGACGTTCTGAAATTCAAAATGCTGACTCTGCAGCAGCTTCTGCCCATGCTGGGCAAAAAGGCTTGGCTTGTAACTTTGGACCTCAAAGAGGCATGCCTGCATGTCCCAGTCAGACAATCTTGCAGAAGATACCTCAGATTCATAGCTGGCTCAATGCACTACCAATTCTCTGCACTGCCCTTTGGCTTATCTACTGCGTCCAGGGTCTTCACAAAATGCCTGGCACCAGTAATTGCATTTTGCAGACAAAGAGGAATTCAAATATATCCCTACTTGGACGACTGCCTTATTCAAGCTGAGGCCAAAGACATTCTACTAAAGCATTTGGCGTTTGTAAAAAGATTACTAATTTGTCTAGGGTACACAGTAAACAAAAAGAAATCAAAACTAGTACCCTCTCAAGAGATAATATTCCTGGGTGCAAGCTTAAATACAACAGCCCAGATGGTTTATCCCACGCCAGACAAAGGACACTGACTTCTTACTTCGAAAGCATGGCAACAAAGACCCAGTTATCTGCAAGAAAAATTCTGCAGGCTCTGGGCTACATGGCCTCCTTCATTCTGCTAATTAGGAAACTACAATGGTACCTAAAAAGTGTTTGGACTCAACATTGCTACAGCCTGGAATCATTAATTTCACTCATTCCCTGCCTGCAACAGGAGTTTTGATGATGGGCACAGGCCTGTCACCACAACAAGAGACAGCTATTCACTTTACCTACAGCCAGGCAAACACTAACAACAGATGCATCAGATTATGCCTGGGGGGCCCACATGGCAGGAAAATGTATTCAGGCCACATGGCCCCCAAGCCAAAGGCATCTACATATCAATCAAAAAGAGATGCTAGCTGTACAAAATACCCTGACAGCCTTCAAGGACCTACTTTATCCAGGACAGCTGCTGATAAAGACGGACAACACCACAGTCATGTGGTACATAAACAAGCAGGGGGGCACACATTCCTACCCCCTCTGCAGGCAAGCCATGATTTTGTGGAACACAGCATTGACTTACCAAGTACACTTGCAAGCACAATTCCTGCCAGGAAAATCAAATGCTCTGGCAGACGAACTAAGCAGAAACCTCATGGACCCTCACGAGTGGAAACTAGATCCACAAATCTTCAGCATGATAACAAGGAAATGGGGACGCCCAGACATAGATCTTTTTGCCTCCCCTCACAACTGCCAACTTCAGAGATTCTGCACAAGGACTTATCACAAACAAGCATGGAAAGTGGATGCTCTGTCATTGAGCTGGAACAACCTTACAGTATATGCCTTTCCTCCACTGCCTCTCCTCCCCAAGGTACTCCTAAAGGTCAGACAAGAGAAGCCACAAATGATACTGATTGCCCCGGATTGGCCACGCCATCACTGGTACCCAATCCTAAGGAGCTTGTCCCAAGGCCCAGCCTGGACATTGCCTCAAATTCCTCATTTACTGACCCAACAAAACAATCAGATCCTGCACAGCCAACTCAGAACTCTAAATCTAGCTGCATGGCGGATACTGTAACCATTCAGAATACACCTCTCTCTAAAGTGGTTATGGATGTTATTTTGGAAGCCAGGAGGCCCAGCACCAGAAAATCTTGTGCAGAAAAATGGAAGAGATTCTGTGCTTGGAACCAGGCACAAGGAATTGACATGCTTGTTCCAAATATTCCTCAGATTTTACAATATCTGACTGAGATGCTGGACAAAGGCCTATCCTTCTCATCAATTAAGATCCATGCCTCTGCCATTTCAGCTCATTACAATACAGACCCACCTATTTTTTATATCCATTGCTTAGGCAGTTCCCCAGGGGGGACAAAAACATAAGACTTCCAAGGAGAGCACCAATACTTGCATGGGACCTCAATTTTGTCTTGGAAAAACTCACACTGCCTCCTTTTGAGCCCGCCAATACAGCTGAGATAAAATTCTTATCATGGAAAACAGCTCTGCTCCTAGCAATAACTTCAGTAAGAAGAGTCTCAGAGTTACAGGCATTAATGGCTGTGGAACCTTTTATCATCTTCATCCGGATAGGGTTTCTCTAACGACAAACCCAACATTTATGCCTAAGGTAGTGTCCAGTGTGGCTCTTAACCAAACCATTCATTTGCCTACTTTTTTAACCAAACCCGCAGAATAAAGGGGAGAGACTTCTGCATTCTTTGGACATACACAGACAGTTACGCTTCTACTTGGACAAAACTAAAGCTTTCAGAAAGACTGAGCAACTTTTAGTGGCATATGCTGCAGGATCACAAGGAAAGGCTATCTCAAAGCAGACTGTTTCAAAATGGATAGGACACTGCATTCGTTTCTGCTGTTCACAACATGGCAAATCAGTGCCTAAGGGCATTAGACCACATTCTACCAGGGCAGCAGCCACCTCAGCAGCCTTCCTCAGAGGAGTACCAACCAAGGATATTTTGGAGGCTGCAACTTGGACTTCAGTGCACACTTTTACTAAGCACTACCACTTGCCTCTTTACTCTAAATCCAGAGCAGGCTTTGCCACTGCAGTCTTGCAGGGCCTTATAGCCACTCCTAATTCTATTTAGACCCAGCCGCCCAACCTCAAATTCAACCCAAATGTAATGACTGCAACAGTGAAACACGAACATAGTACAGTTGTGTACCTACCATAAATGTATATGTTCGAGTGTATTCACTGTTGCAGTCCAGGTTACCCACCCACCATCCCCCTTTCTTTGCTGGGACTTGTCTGTACTTCTCTATCCTATACAACCTATGTTGTGTATTTGCTTGTAGAAGAAGGTATAGTTTATTTTAGTGCATGCTTTTATAAGCAATGTTTTTTAGCCTACCCTTTTGGGGGCACCTGACATCTGGGGCAGGAAAAACTGAAGAAAACTGCGTTGGTTGCATCTTTTATACCCCTGACGCACTGACGTCTGGGAAGAGGCGACAGCAACCGACGCTGGACCAAGACTTTGGAATTCAGGCAGACTGCGGGTAGCCTGTCAGCAGGATAACCCCAAGTGTAATGACTGCAACAGTGAATACACTCTAACATCTACATTTATGGTAGGTACACAACTGTACTTTAGTGGTACCTGGACACGAGTACACACTGCACAGAACACATGTAGGTATTTCACCATTATGCAAATCTGCAGGGATGCAGCATGTTTTGTGGTAATTACTGAGTATATTTGTAAAGCACAGTTCTTTGGACATGTAGGCAGATATTGATGTTAGTTTTCACACTGAAATATTCAGAAGTCTCTTTCCTCATTAATATTTCCTGCTGTGTTCTGTGTTTTGGCATTCTGCTGCTTAGAGTCTGCAGAAGTCATAATGTTTCGAAACATTTGAGATTACCACAGTAGAAAGTTGATTGTTTTAAAGCAGTGTCATTAATGTGCAGATTCATTTCAAAAGCAGTCATGTTGCTCATCCTCTAATGAATAGCAAACCCTTTTTTTCTGCTAGCCGTTTGGAAAAAATGAATAGGGTGTATTAACTAAATAGTACAGAACTGTGTAAGGGAGTGAAGGAAACCATTTCAGCAAATGAATGTATTTCTGTTCTTACCTGGGCTCAAAAATTAGCCATTAGCTTTGGAACATTAAGGCTTTGAAACCCATAGCATGAAACAGTTCTGTTTTTAATGTCATTTTCATGTCATTGCTTTGGCTGTCTGGCTTGGGTCATGAAGTAGTCAGTGAGAAAAGGCTGACTGCACAGTTGGTATTGTTAACAAAATTATTTGTACATAACCGATATTATTGCAAAGTAAATATATTTTTGTTTTGGCCTAAGCTTTGCATTTCAGAATGTTTCTCTGCCTTTCAGACCTCATATGTGTGGAAGCCTGTGAATCAGCTGCATTTAACCCAGTTCAATTCATCACATCACAGCAGATCAGGAAAATCCCACTAAGCTGCTTCAGGATTCCACAGGTAACTGTTGTTGACCAAAAAATCTTTGTTGCCTTACACACACAGACACATTGAGTAGAAAAAAGTGATCATCTGAACTGACATGCATTACAATTGAACTGGCATGCATTACAATATGCTTGCTTTCCTGGTCGTATTAAGAGTTTGGTTGAACACAACACTGTGGTTGTGTAATAGTTCATTAAAGGTAAATTGGCTGAGCCATTCATTACAGCAACTTGAGTAGAAGAATTACTTGGAAGTACTATTCCAAAGGCTAGCTGGCTCACTGACTACAAGGGGCATCTTTTGTCTTGCTGTAGTTATCTTTAATCTTTGCATTTAGTAGTATTGCCCTCTACAAGCAAACAAACATAAAATCAACTTTATTGCTGCTCCACGTCAGGACGAACTTCCACCAAATATACCTTCTTTCCACCATAAAGTTGCTAAAAGAGTGCTCTGCAAAGTCTCACCAGCAAGCTGTATGTAATATGGATCAGTATCAGAAAATGTAATTACATCTTTCAGTTTAGAACACTTCTCAAAGTGCACAGAACTAAAACATTTATTTATTTAACATTTGTTTACTGGGAAAGTCCAACTTGGAACGAGCCAATTTTCAGCAGAGGCACAGGGAGAAATGCTCCAGATGCATGTCTTTGTAATGTGGGAGGAAACTGGAGCAGCCGGAGGAAACCCACACAAACACAGGGAGGACATGCAGACTCCGCACAGAAGGCACGCCCAACTGAGAATTGAACTGAAGAGCCTCTTGCTGTGAGGCGACAACGCTACTGCTGCACCACTGTGTCGTACTCGCTATAATGACAATGACACCTTTTCCTCGTAGTTGATTAAAACTAGTCTTCAGTTATGGTACAAGTCTTGCATCTTTTGTGTTAAAAAAATAGTGTGTTTTCAAACTGTAAATGTTCATAGGTAGGTACTAGGCTATTGGCCCTAACGCCTATATAAGCCTAGCCAAAAAGGTACCCTGGCTTTCACCACCCAAGAGAATTATTTTTCTGTGCCTCTGTCAAGCAGAGCCACAGAAGTAATCCCCGGGGTGAATTTCCTGTTTCCCATCCGGTCATCAAGATTTTTCTTGAAGAGTGCTAATGAGGAGCTCTGTATGACATAGATAGGTAGACTGTTCCAGAGTATGGGAAGTCTCTGGGACAGGAATCTATCCCTCCAGCATGTTCTGTTTATTGTGTTGCAAGGTTTAGGTCCCTAGAGCATGTAGCTCTGAGGGATTGGGATTTCTTTAAGTGGAGCATGTCCAACAGCTCTGGGTTTGACATAGCTTTGTATGTTAGGCAGAGATCGCCTCTGAGTAGACGATATGAGACAGAGTAAAGCTGGAGTTTTTTTAGATGATCTGTGTAGGACATCTGTTACAGGCCAGTAATCCTCTCTGTGAGGTATTTCTGTGGCCTTTCCAGTTGTTGTAGATATCTTGTGAGGTACATACAAAAGGGGTGTTGTACTCTATAATGGGACTAATGAGTGATCTCTTTTTTTCTGGATGAGAAACCTTTTGTGATGAGATGTGCCACATAGAACGATTTCCCGACCACTGTGGTGATGTGATTATCAAAGGAGAGACTACTGTCCACCTGTGTCCCAAGGTCTCTTATCACACTTTCAGTGAGTACCACCTATGTGGTAGTTCATGGGTACAGAGTTTTTAACCAAAGAGGATGAAAGTGCACTGTTTGGTATTGAGCTTGAGGCCATGACTTTAACACCAGGCATCTGTCTCAGTGAGGCCCTTTTGTAGGATGTCCACAAATCTGGTATTTGGGTCAAAACAAATTTAAACCCCTTGGAGAACAAGGTGAAACATTCTTCCTTCATCACCCTAGGGGTATAATTGTAAATTTTAAACCCACCATAACAATTTACAGTATTTTTGCTGGTAATTTCCTCTTTTTTCAGTAATAGGTCCTGCCCCTCCCCCGGTTGCCAAATCCCTTCCATGAATTTCCCTGATAGTATGTGTTTTTCCCTTCCATGTTTCTGTTGGCTATTCTTTTCGAGCGTCTGGGAACTTGAAAATCCCCCAAATTGGGCTTGTTGTTACCATCTAAACTCACATATTCATCGACCCCTTCATTGCCAACATATATATCACCCTGATCCAAATCACAGTGGATCTTGTCATTTTCCTTTACTTCATTTCTCTCCGTGTACATTTTATTAATGGGATACACTTCATGGAGTTCATATTGTCTTACATCTCTATTTACTTTACAGAAAATAAATGATAAAAACACTGCAACACACCCACAAGACAAGTGCTCCGTTGCAAAGAAAGCAATTAATCTCCAGAATTATCGTAGCAGTAACGAACTTGGCTGCTTCGTTACTACTACGATAAATCTATTTAGTTTGCATTTTTTCTTATAGAATTGCCCATTGCATTTGTTCTCCACCCTGTTAATTATTTTAGCATACAGTCCTTCATATTGCTGAAACAGTAAATCATCCAATATACTTCTGTTCATTTTATCCAATTCACTTTCCAATACCACTTGCATTTGTTCCTGGTAAAAAAAACTACTTTCTCTAATAATTCCAAACCCCATTTATCAAACAAATTCCCAAAATCAGTAATAGTGTCAGTGTCCTAGTATAAACCAAATGGAAACATAAAGACACGTAGACCCTGCGGTACAATTTTCAAGCAAATACATTCATTAAAATACATCATTTCAGTTTGCAATGTTTTATATTTGTACAGTTTCTTTTCAAAAGCAAAAATTAGTTCCTTCAAGGAACTATATGTAGGAGTAAGAGAATTAACATTTTTACTTTTCTCATTACATATATCTTTCTTTTCCTGAAAATTATAATTCTTTTTTAATAAAATGTCATTTTTTTTAGATAGTCCAGCCTCTGTTGTTGACTGCTGGTTTGTTTCATTATTATAAGTTGTTCTGTTAAGCTCTGCAGTTCTCAAAGGAACAGTTTGCAAGGCTTTAGAATTTATAGTACTTGTATTGTTAGTCCCAAACGGTCTCTCTGCTACTGTGGTATCCTCGACCTCAATGACTTCGACATTCTCTCCATGGTAAACAGTTCCATTAACTGCAGAAACAAACTGCTTCTGTTGAATATTATTACCAGGTTGAAACTGCCCATTATGAGGGTGTTGGGGTTGTACCCTAATATTTTCCAGTGTATCAAGAAAAGAGGAGTGGGAATCCTGGGGCATGGTGGGGGGGTCTGTAGCTACAATTTAGATTGCTGTCTTGCCCAGAGTTAGTTGCACTTGGATAATCTCAGATGCATTATTCTGAGCAACTAGCTTGGAGGTGTGGACATCCTTAATGAATATGGACACGCCTCTGCCTTTAGTGTTTCGGTCTGGGTTAGGTGGCAGACAGGTGTGGTATGAATTATAGCCTGGTAATGCAGGGGTGCTCTCTGGAGCTTTGAACCAGGTCTCTGTCACTGCACAGATGTCAATGTTCTCCATTTTAAGGAGTGGCTCGAGTGAGTGCATTTTGAGGTTTAGACTTCTAGCATTGAGTAGCATTACCCTCAGATTTTGCTTGCTTGTACCTGTTACGGTGGTGAATTTGTCATTTGAACCTTGCCTAAAAAGGCACTATAGGGATGGCAAGAGCCTTTGCCGGTATCCAGAATCCCAAGGGCGACAGGTGCAGGCCATCTCTGGCAAAGCATCGTGGTCTGTTGGTCATGTCATCCCAGGCAGACAGATACTGGGTTCCCTTAAAATGACACCAGAAGCTTAGCCAATTGTTGAAGTCAATCATTTTGTCCTTGTACTGTGGTATCATTTTGGGTGATGGCAGGATGCTACTCTGGGCTAGTGTCATACCTGCCTGGGCTACAAGATCAGAGAGCTCCTCCATGTCTCTCTTCATGTAGTCCAGGGAGGTACGTCTCAGGTCATTTACACCAACCTGGACAATGACATAGTCATACTTGTACTTGTTGTGGAGTGACCTGAGTGCATGCGTTATGTGGCGGATCCTAGCACCCGACAGGTAGCTGACAGTAACCTTTTCCTTGTTTAGCTTGGATGTTCATAGTGTTACCTTGCTGCAGTCATCACACTTGGGTTATCTTGTCGTCAGGCGGTCCCGCAGTCGGCCTGAATTCCAAAGTCTTGGTCCGGCGTCTGTTGCTGTCACTTCTTCCTTGACTTCAGTGCGCCAGGGGTATATATAATGCATCCGACGCCATTTTCTAAAGTATTTCTTGCCGCACGGTGCCCGAAGCAGAAGCAGTTCGCAAGTGCCAGTCAGCCGACTCCTGAGATTTTTGAAGTCGAATTTCAGATCCAAAGTCTTCAATAAAGCTAAGTACCCCATTGGGGAAACTTTTCTTGCCTCAGACTGATGTCAGAAAAAGTAATTGTATTTCTTGTGGGAAGCAAATACCTCATAAGGATTTTCATTCTTACTGTATACCTTGCCTAGGCCCAGACCACGACGTCACTGGTTGTCACTTTTGTGCTAGGTTCAATAAGCGTACTATAAAAAGATGCTTTGATTTCGCACAACACTACTTCGGTAGAAAATTTAACTACACAATGCTGTCGGAGCAACGAAACAAAAAAAAAACGCAAGGATAAGGACAGGCAGCCTAGACCCAAGCCAGACTTCGAGGCCTCAGCTGGGCCGGTCTCCAGTTCACCGGTTTTCAGTGAGGCTCCTACGCAGCCCCTGGCTACCACAGATTTGGAACCCAAGACCGCTTCAGAGCCTTTGGCGGAGAGTGCTAGGCAGACGCAGCCATTTTCTTTAGCTCCTACCGACGACACTGCAGAAAGAGATGGTGCTGCAGAAACACCTTCGGTTTCTGAAGGTGTCTTCAGACCGACGACGCTCACCATAAAAAACGCATCCTAAGCTTAACACTCCTATTAAACAAAAAAGACTGCACTTCGGTTTCCAGTTCAAGGCCCTATGCCTAAGAAACAGATGCTTAAAATGGCTAAAGATTTGATCTCTTTAATCAGGGGTTCCCAACCCCCCCCCCCCCCCAACAAAAGGCCTAGACAAGAGGAAGATTATGCCTCCTCTGATCAAGTGTCTATTTCGTCAGGCTCCTCTGAGAACCAAGATTACTCTTTTCCCCCTTATGAAGATTCTGATGCTGAGGATTCCATTCCCTCAGCTTCTCCCCCTGAAGACTACTCCTTTGGGGAAACTTTACACACTATGAGGGAACATTTTCACTGGGAAGGTCAGGACTACTCTGACTCAAAGAAAAGGCTCAGAGAGTTTCTTTTACTCCCCCAGCACAGACCTCTTGCTATCCCCCTAGTTGTAGACATTGTGGATGTTTACTTAGAATCTAGTTTGACTCCAGATTCTCTGCCTCCTGCTCCATCCAAACCAGACAGATATTATAGAGTGCCTGACTCCCACAAATTCCTTTATAAAGCCCTGTTGCTGATCCAGAGACTATCTCCCAGGGTCCCAAAGGGGCTAAGGCTTCTATGGCGAAAAATCCTGTATCCTCTGAAAGGGATTGCAGAGCACTAGACAGGTGGGGGGAAAAGGTTTACACCTCAGCCACTCTAGCTATGAGAGCACTAAATTGTCAATTTCACATGCTAAAATACCAGCAATTTCTGATGTCTCAGTTAAGACAAAAAAATGAGCACAATCCCTCAACAGTCTGAATTGAAAGAAATGCAGGATCTGTTGCATGCATCTGAACAGGTGGGCAAACATACTTTACAATGTGGATTTGATTCTTTGGAGGCTTGGGTCTGTTATACGTAGGCATGCTTGGTTAAAGGAACAAACTCTGTCTGATCATGTTAAAGCAAAGCTTCTAGATGCTCCCTTACAGCAGGATGTCCTATTTGGAGTTAAAGCAGAAGAAGTCTTAAAGAAAATGGAGGATAAGGCAAAATCTATGCAGACTGTCAAAGATTTTTGTACAGGTACAGCCCCCTCGCTTCAGCAGAAATTGGCCAACAAAAAATTGGTCCTTTCCAGCTACTGACAGACCACAGAGGGGTAAATACAGACGCCCAAGAGGCAGAGGACAACCACAAGCCCACTACAAACCTCGACAATGGGGCACTGCAACACAGAAGGGAGGAGAAGACAAGCCCCAAACTACTAGAAGGCAAACTCAATGACTTAAACCTCATATTTCCAAGCAAGGCTCTCTTGGCAGCTCCCTTGGGAGGAAAATTAGCACTTTTTTCAGACAACTGGCACATCGTCACAAAGGACAAATGGGTCCTAGACATAATTTCACGAGGAAACAGATTCCATTTCCACACCTTGCCAACGAAAAGAGGAATGCCAAACCTGCCACAAAATCAATGGGCAGAGGCACAAAAACAAATTACAGCTCTCATGGACATGAGAGCCATTCAACTGGTACCTACACGGGAGCAAGGCCAAGGATTTTACTCAAGACTCTTTCTAGTCCCCAGAAAGGACAATGCCTGGAGACCAATTCTGGACCTTTCAATTCCAAACACCTTCTTACAAGTACCCAAATTCAAGATGCTAACACTACAGCAGCTTCTTCCCATGTTGGGCAAGAAAGCATGGCTAGTAACGTTGGACCTCAAGGAGGCATATCTGCATGCCCCTGTCCGACAAAGTTGCAGAAGATACCTCCGTTTCATTGCAGGTTCAACCCATTTCCAATTCTCTGCACTGCCCTTTGGCTTATCCACTGCGCCCATGGTCTTCACAAAATGCCTGGCACCAGTAATTGCATACTGCAGACAAAGAGGAATTCAAATATACCCATACTTGGACGACTGCCTCATCCAAGCAGAAAGCAAGGGCATCCTCTTACATCTGGCTTTTGTAAAACATCTAAGTTGCCTGGGGTACACCGTAAACGAAAAGAAATCAAAACTAGTACCCTCACAAAATATGACATTCCTGGGTGCCAGCTTGAATACAATGGCCCAGAAGGCTTATCTGACGCCAGACAAACAACTACAACTGACTCAGTATTTCAAAACAATGGCAACAAAGACCCAACTCCCTGCAAGAAAAATTCTGCAGGCCTTGGGCTTCATGGCATCTTGCATACTACTAATACCATTTGCAAAGCTGCATATGAGGAAATTACAGTGGTACCTAAAAAGCGTATGGTCTCAACACAGCCACAGCTTGGACACAATGATATCTCTCATTCCCTGCCTTCAACAAGAGTTTCTATGGTGGTCACAGGCATGTCACCTCAACAAGGGTCAGCCTTTCACCTTGCCCCCAGCCAGGCAAACTATGACAACAGATGCATCGGACTACACCTGGGGGGCACACATGGCACGTCAGTGCGCTCAAGGCATATGGACTGCAGATCAAAGGAATCTGCACATCAATCAAAAAGAGATGCTAGCTGTACAGAATGCTCTGACAGCCTTCAAGAACCTCTTACATCCAGGACAACTTACAATATGGACGGACAACACCACAGTAATGTGGTACATAAACAAACAAGGGGGTACACACTCCTACCCTCTATACAGGCAAGCAATGACCTTGTGGAACACAGCACTGGCTTACCAAGTTCAGCTGCAAGCTCAATTCCTGCCAGGAAAAAAGAACACATTGGCAGACGACCTCAGCAGAAACATCATGGATCCCCACGAGTGGAAACTGGATCCACATGTATTTGCAATAACTCAAAAATGGGGCCTCCCAGACATAGTTTTGGGGGCTGGCAAACAGGTCTATCGGCTAACAAAATTTTGTACAAGGACACTTCACCATCAAGCTTGGAAAGTGGACGCACTCTTATTCAGTTGGAAAAACCTGACAGTATATGCCTTCCCTCCATTGCCTCTTCTCTCAAAGGTGCTTCTGAAAGCCAGAAAGGAGAGACCACAACTGATACTCATAGCCCCAGACTGGCCACGCCAGCACTGGTACCCACTATTAAGGAATATGGCCCAAGGTCCACCTTGGATTTTACCACAAATTGCCCATTTGCTCACACAGCAAAACAATCAAATTCTACACAGGAAGCTCAAAACCTTAAATTTGGCTGCATGGCAAATCACCTAAGCATCCAGCCAGCTCCTCTTCCTCAAGCAGTTATGGATGTTATTCTGGAAGCTAGGAGGCCCAGCACCAGGAAGGCCTACTCGGACAAATGGAAAAGGTTTTGCGCCTGGAACCAAGCTAAAGGCCAAAATACCCTTCAGCCTCACATGCCTCAGATTCTACAGTATTTAACTGAGATGTTGCACAAAGGACTTTCTTTTTCATCCATTAAAATCCACGCATCAGCTATTTCAGCCCACTACAACACAGATCCACCCTTATTTTCACACCCACTTCTAAGGCAGTTCCTCAGAGGGGCAAAAAACATTAGGCCTCCCAGGAGAGCACCTACCAACCTGGGACCTCAACTTTGTTCTGGAAAAACTTACGCTACCTCCCTTTGAACCAGCTTTCTCTGCTGATCTAAAGTTTATATCATGGAAGACTGCCCTGCTGCTAGCAATAACTTCAGCCAGAAGAGTCTCAGAGCTGCAGGCACTAATGGCAGTGGAACCTTTCCTCATTTTCCATCAAGACAGAGTTTCTCTACGAACTAATCCTTCCTTCATGCCTAAGGTGGTATCCAGTGTTGCTTTAAATCAGACCATCCACTTGCCCATCTTCTTTCCAAATCCACAGAACAAAGGAGAAAGACTCCTGCATTCCTTGAACATTCACAGGCAACTTCGTTGCTACTTGGATAAAACTAAGGTTTTCAGACAATCTGACCAGCTCTTTGTATCCTATGCTGCAGCTTCGCAAGGGAAGGCTATATCAAAACAGACCATTTCCAAATGGATAGGACATTGCATTCGTTTTTGCTATACCCATCATGGAAAACCAGTTCCTGCTACCATAAGGCCCCACTCTACCAGGGCAGCAGCTACATCTACAGCCTTCCTCAGGGGGGGGTGCCAACCAAGGATATTTTGGAAGCTGCAACGTGGAGTTCAGTACACACCTTGACTAAACACTACCACTTACCACTTTACTCTAAGACTAGAGCTGGCTTCGCCACTGCAGTTCTGCAGGGCCTTCTAGCCTCCTCTAACCTTCTTTGACTCCTCCTCCCATCCTTAGCTTGGGATTCTACCCAAGTGTGATGACTGCAGTAGGGTAACGTGATGAGCATAGTACAGTTTTGTACCTACCATAAATGTAGATGTTCGAGTGTACACCCTGCTGCAGTCCAGGCTACCCTCCCTCCATCCCCTCTGACCTAACTGACTAAATCCTTACAATACCTTTCTGATGTATTTACCTATAGCTAGAGTGATGTTGTGTTTGTGCTAAATTTCTTAGATTGGTACTAATTACTGACCACCTTTTTGGGGGCACCTGACATCTGGGGCAAGAAAAACTGAAGAAAATGGCGTTGGATGCATTATATATACCCCTGGCGCACTGACGTCAGGGAAGAAGTGACAGCAACCGACGCCGGACCAAGGCTTTGGAATTCAGGCTGACTGCGGGACCACATTATGACAAGATAACCCAAATGTGATGACTGCAGCAGGGTGTACACTCGAACATCCATATTTATGGTAGGTACAAAACTGTACTTTAGTGGTACATCAGTGTGCCTGACTATAGAGTCGCCTATGACTAGAGTGTTAGGTATGTTATGCCTTATGGGCTGTAGTTGAGTGGCACACTGAGTTTGTGGGCTATTTGTCATTTGGGTTGTGTTGGGGGGATGGAGGTTGCTTGCATTTCTGCTTTGGAGGTCTCTGTTGTTTGGGCAGATTTTTATTGAGAGCCTCCGCGAATGTGTTTTGTGCTGTCTAGTCCAGTCATTGGTGAAGAGAGCTTTGCTTCCAGTTTGGGTATATAAGTGCATCCCTCACAGGTTGTAGTGTTGGGTGGTAGGAGGAGAGGGTTGTCTGTGTACATGAGGCAATTGCTGCATTGCCCCGAGATGCCCAGATTCATCAGGTAGATAGGAGAAAACACCGGGAGCTGACCTTTAGACATGCCTGGATAGGTGCTTATTTATTAAGTACTAAAAACTGTTTTCCTGTAGACAAGTGAGGAAAGTTGAGTGCTATAGTAATTTGTAGCTTATTTCGTGCTTACAATGAGTTCTGAACAAGTGCTGAGCTCAAAGAAACAGATTTGAGTGCTACAACTAAAAAGCTGGCTAGTTGTAAGGGAAAATTTGAAGAGCAGACTTTATGGCGCTGGGAATAGTTTAACCCTAGTTAAGTGGGGGGGGGGGTGCTCAGGAGCTTACGAACAGTCCTGGATACAGCAAATCTGTATCTGGACTACACTTGTTACAGGAAAGGGGGGAAGCAAGCTTATAATTTTTTTTTTATTAAAGTGGAAATGGAGAAAGCTGGAACAGAAGTTAATTCAAGGTTAAGAATCTGAGTGGGTTGGCCTTCACAAATGTTCTCTCTCTATTAGATTGAATGAACTAATGACACATTGAATGAACTAATGACACTAGACTGGGAGGAGTGTCCCAAATCAAATATACAGTATGGGCGGGCAACTGCAAAGCCACCAAGTATAACAACAACAATAGGGAGGGGTGGGTGGGAATCTAGAACTATTACAGCTACTAGGTTGTGTTTGTACATAATGTGAACTAGATTTGTTTCCATATAATTTGTTTAAAGCATCTAATTTGAGTAGCTTTAAGAGTTTGCTGATTATTACGTAATGCCTTTTCTGTACTGTCACTTAATTTGTCTATGCCTTCTGGCCTTACTCGTAAGTCTGGTTGAGTAATGTAAATAAAGAAAATGTAATGTGTACACTGCTGGGTACCTTTGCGTTGAGGGTTATGAAGTCAGGAAAGGAGCCGGGGAACTGCAGACTATACCGAGTCGTCTTTTTGTTCCTCTTCCAAACCTGACTGATGGTCGACTGCCTTTAACCAGTTGGCCCATTCTTTCCACTGAGAATGAGGACTAGGCAGGAATGCTATGACCTATTCATGTTAACTGGAGTGCCTAACCGGCCCATTCATGCTGCCTTTGCAACAGTCAGGTGGTATGTAGCAGGTTAGCTTTCAAGTCCAAAAGAGTAACCTACCTACCTTCTTGGAGCTTCTCCCGTATGATGGCTCTTTTAAAGTAGTCTGAGTGCTGCCTACTGCAGAAAGAGTGCATCTGCACTTCAACATCCCCAGCCAGTGAGCTAGCACAGGGGCAATGAATTATTGGAAGGCCTGTACTCTGCTGATGTTCTTCGTGTTTCACTCATTGCATTTGAGTAATCTGCTGGCAGGTTGCCCTCAGTCGGCCTGAATTCCAAAGTCTTGGTTCCTACGTCGGTTACTGTCTCCTCTTCTATGATGTCATGTCATCAGGGGTATAAAACATGCAGCCCGGCACCTTTTTTTTTTAGTCTTTCTTGCCGCGCGGTGCTCAAAGCAGAAGCATTTCGCAAGTGCCGGTCGGCCGACTACTGAAATATTAGAGTTTGAGTTTCAGAACGAAAGTCTTCACTAAAGCCAAGTACCCCGTTGGGGAAACTTTTTTCTTGCTGCATACCGATGTCAGAAAAAGTTAATAATTGTATTACTTGTGGGAAGCAAATACCTTATAAGGATTTCCATTTATATTGTATTCCTTGCCTAGGCCCTGATCACGATGTGCATGGCTGTCGGTTTTGTGCTAGATTTAACCAACGCACTATTAAGCGTCAATATATTTTTGCCTCAAAGTATTTTGGAAACCGATTTAACTACCCAGAAATGTCATCGGATAGAAATCTGACTACTGGAGTACATAAAAAATGCAAAGAAAAGGGCAGAGAAAGACAGTCGAGGTCCAAAACCGACGAAGCTTCTAAATCAGTCGCCGGTTCGCCAGAACTCAGTGAGGCCCTTTCGCAGCCCCTGATACCCACTACTTTTGAATTGCAGGCCCCTGCAGACACCCATGTGGAGTCCAGCATGCCGTGAGATACTCATATTGGACCGACGGATGCATCTCCCTCGGATGGGTCCAGAGCCGCTGAGCAGGTTAAAGCTTCTGAGGGTGTATTCAGGCCTCAGCATTTGTATGTCAAACTGACAACAGCTGCAAAACCAAAGACAAAAGCAACTTCTAAAACTAAAAAACTGACGCATGAGCCACATGCACAGGCCTCTATGCCTAAAAAACAGATGATCAAAATGGCTGAAGACCTTATTACCTTGATCAGGGGTACCCATCCTCCACCAGATAAGAGGCCTAGGCAAGTCACTGATTATGAATCTTCAGATCAGGTTTCTATTTCTTCTGATTCCTCTTCTGATCAGGAATTATCTATACCTCCCTATGAGGATTCAGATGCAGAGGAGTCCATACCATCTGCATCACCTCCTGAGGAATATTCATTTGGAGAAACCTTGCATACTCTGAGGGAGCATTTTCACTGGGAAAGTCAAGATTTCTCAGAATCAAAAAAGAGGCTCAGGGATTTCCTTCTCCCTCAGCACAGGCCTTTAGCCATAATGCCCCCTGTTTTAGACATTGTGGATGATGTGTTTACGGAGTCGAGCTTGACCCCTGACTCTTTACCTCTGGCTCCCAGCAAGCCTGACATATATTACAGGGTCCCTGACTCACATAAATTTTTATTTAGAAACCCCGCTGCTGATCCTGAAACTATTTCACAGAGTCCAAAGGGAGTTAAGGCCTCAACAGCAAAAAATCCTACCCCCTCTGTTAGAGATTCAAGGGCACTGGATAGATGGGGAAAAAAGGTTTATACATCCTTGGCAATTAGAGCCTTAAACTGTCAATTTCATATGCTCAAGTATCAACAACATGTTATGGGATTGCTGAAACAGAAAATTATGTTGATTTCTGAATGTGCAGAAAGTAAAGAATTGCAGGAATTATTGCATGCAGCTGAACAGGTTGGAAAGCATACTTTGCAATGTAGTTTTGATTCATTAGAGGCCTCCTGCATGGCCACAGTTACTGGATCTGTAATTAGGAGGCATGCCTGGCTAAAGGAACAAAATTTGCCTGATCATGTTAAAGCTAAATTGCTAGATGCGCCTTTACAAGCATGACACTCTGGTATTAAGGCAAAAGAGGTTTTAAAGAAAATGGAAGACCAAGCTAAGTCTATGCAAACTAAAAGACTTACAAGTCCAGCCACCAAGATTCAGTAGACACTGGCCTATAAAAAATTGGTCATTTCCTGTGTCAGACAGCACTCAAAGGGGCAAATCCAGATGCCCTAAGGGTTCCAGATACCAGGCGCAAGATTCATACAGGTCAAAGCAATGGGGCGCTTCAACCACCAAATCTGGAGGAGA
This sequence comes from Protopterus annectens, assembly GCF_019279795.1. Taxonomy (NCBI): domain Eukaryota; kingdom Metazoa; phylum Chordata; order Ceratodontiformes; family Protopteridae; genus Protopterus; species Protopterus annectens. Next base: position 1,643,553,421 of record NC_056744.1, on the reverse strand, counting down.
TAAAGCGCAAATCTGCAGAAAACAGTCCCAATAACTTCCCTCTACCTGCACCAAGCACTTATCTTTGGCAGTACCCTTAGGGGGAAAATTAGCACTTTTGCTCAAAATTGGCAGTAATAACCCAGGACAAGTGGGTGCTAAACATAGTATCACAGGGATACAGATTCCATTTTCATACTCTGCCAATGGCAAATGGTTGGCCAGATCTGCCAAAAAAATCAATGGGCAGAGTCACAGAAACAGGTTATGTCCCTCATGGATATGGGGGCCATTCAGCCAGTACCAGAACAGGAAAAAGGACAATGTTTTTACTCAAGACTGTTCTTGGTACCCAGAAAGGACAAAGCCTGGCAGCCAGTACTGGATTTATCGATTTTGAATACATACCTGGACATTCCAAAATTCAAAATGCTGACTTTGCAGCAGCTTCTGCCCATGCTGGGCAAGAATGCTTGGCTGGTGATATTAGACCTAAAAGAGGCATACCTGCATGTCCCAATAAAACAATCGTGCAGAAGATACCTCAGGTTCAAGGCTGGCTTAATGCATTACCAATTCTCTGCACTGCCCTTTGTAAAGACCCTGGGCGCAGTAGATAAGCCAAAGTGCCTGGCACCAGTAATTGCATTTTGCAGACAAAGAAGTATTCAAATATATCCTTCCTTGGACAACTGTCTCATTCAAGCAGAGAGCAAGGGCATTCTTCTTCAACACCTGGCATTTGTGAAAAGGCTTCTAACATGCCTAGGGTACACAATAAACAAAAAGAAATCACAACTGGTACCCTGTCAAAAAAATAACACACCTGGGTGCAAGCTTGAATACAACTGCCCAGATGGCTTACCTCACGCCAGACAAGCAAAGGCAACTGACTACTTGCTTCAGACTGATGGCAACAAAAACCCAGTTATCTGCAAGACAAATTCTGCAGGCTTTGGGCTTCATGGCATCCTGCATCCTACTGATTCCATATGCAAGACTGCATGTGATGAAACTTCAGTGGTACCTAAAAAGTTTATGGAGTCAACATTGTCACAGTCTGGAAACAATGATTCCTCTCATTCCCTGCCTACAACAGGAATTTCTATGGTGGGCAAAGGCATGTCACCAAAACATGGGACTGACCTTCACTCTACCCCCTGCCAGCCAAACCTTAACAGATGCATCAGATTATGCCTGTGGGGCCCACATGGCAGGAAGATGCATTCAGGGCATATGGACCCCGAAACAAATGCATCTACATATCAACCAGAAAGAGATGCTAGCTGTTCAAAATGCCCTAACAGCTTTCAAGGATTTACTCCGTCCAGGACAATTACTGATAAAGATGGACAACACCACGGTCTTGTGGTATATAAACAAGCAGGAGGCACACTCATACCCCCTTTGCAGATTAGCCATGACACTGTGGGACACAGCTTTGACTTACCCATTACATCTTCAAGCTTAATTCCTGCCAGGAAAGCAAAATACTCTGGCAGACAATTTAAGCAGAAACCTTATGGATCGTCACAAGTGGAAACTAGATCCACAAGTCATCAGCATGATAACAAAGAAATGGGGGAGGCCAGACATAGATCTATTTGCCTCTCCTTGAAATTATCATTTAAACGCCTTTCCTCCTCTGCCTCTTCTTCCCAAGGTCCTCCTAAAAGTCAGACAAGAGAAACCAAAGATGATACTAATTGACCCAGACTGGCCTCGCCTGTACTGGTACCCAATCCTAAGGAACTTGTCTCAATACCCAGCTTGGACCTTACCTCAAAGTCTTCAACTACTGTCCCAGCAAAACAGTCAGATCCTGCACAATCAGCTCCAGACACTGAACCTGGCAGCATGGCTGATCATGTAGTTATACAAGCAACACCTCTCAGTAAAGCTGTGATGGATGTCATTTTGGAAGCCAGAAGGCCTAGTACTAGAAAATCTTATGCTGATAAATGGAAGAGATTCTATGCTTGGAATAAAGCACAAGGAACTGATACAGCAGAACCAAATATTCCTCAGATATTACAATACTTAACTGAGATGCTTGACAAAGGCCTATCTTTTTCATCAGTTAAAATCCATGCCTCTGCCATTTCGGCTCATTACAATACAGAGCCACCAATCTTTTCTCGTCCTTTACTAAAGCAGTATCTTAGAGCCCAAAATTGAAGGCCTTCTAGAAGATCACCAATACCTATATGGGACCTCAATTATGTGTTGGAAAAGCTCACCCTGCCTCTATTTGAACCAGCTGCTACCGCTGATATAAGGTTCTTATCATGGAAAACAGCTCTGCTACTAGCAATTACTTCAGCAAGGAGAGTTTCAGAGCTGTAGGCCCTCATGGCTGTAGGGCCTTTTATCATATTTTACCCAGACAGGGTGTGTCTGAGGACAAATCCTACATTTATGCCTAAGGTGGTTTCCAGTGTGGCTCTTGACCAGACTTATTCATCTGCCAACCTTTTATCCAAATCCGCAGAACAAGGGGGAGAGAATTCTGCATTCCTTGGACGTGCACAGACAGCCAAGATTCTACTTGAGCAGGGCTAAAGCTCTAAGAAAAACTGAGCAATTACTAATGGTATATGCTGCAGTATCAGAAGGAAAGGCTGTTTCAAAGCAGACTGTTTCAAAGTAGATAAGCAACTGCATCCGTTTCTGCTACTTACACCATGGTAAACCTGTGCCCAAGGACATTAGGTCTCATTCCACCAGAGCTGCAGCTACTTCAGCAGCCTTTCTCAGAGTACCAACCAAAGACATTCTAGAGGCTGCTACTTGGAGTTCTGTTCACACCTTTACAAAGCGTCATCATCTGCCTCTCTTCTCTAAGTCCAGGGCAGGCTTTGCCACTGCAGTTCTACATGGCCTTATAGCCACACCTAATGCTGTTTAGCTCCAGCCACCAAAACGTAGCTTTGGGATTCTACCCAAATGTAATGATTGCAGCAGTGAAAACGAAGAACATAGTACAGTTGTGTACACTTACCATAAATGTAGATGTTAGAGTGTATTCACTGTTGCAGTCCAGGTTACCCTCCCGCCATCCCCCTTTCATTCTGGAGTCTATCTTTCCTTCTCTATCTTCTACAACCTATGTGGTGTATTTGCTTGTAGATGAAGGTAAAGTTTATATTGATGCATGTATTTATTTATATATATTTTTGCTACATTTTTGGGGGCACCTGACATCTGGGGCAAGAAAAACTAAAGAAAATGCCGTCGGCTGCATGTTTTATACCCCTGACGACCTGATGTCATGGAAGAGGAGACAGCAACCGATGCAGGATCCAAGACTTTGGAATTCAGGCCGACCCAAATGTAATGACTGCAACAGTGAATACACGTGAACATCTACATTTATGGTAAGTGTACACAACTGTACTGTGTGACACCTGGTACTCCGTTAAGTTGAGTCAAAACCACCTCCCCTCCAGGATGAGTGAGCCACTGGTCAGTTGACTCCCATCCTTCCTACCCCAGTTCTTCCAGTGCCCTAATCCTCTTGTCAAACTCTGGTCATATGGTATATAATCAGAACTTCATCCCTGTGTGTCACAAGCCAGGGACCACTCAGATGTTCTTCATGTTTCACTGTTGAAGTCATTACATTTGGGTAATCTGCTTGCAGGTAGCCCTCAGTTGGCCTGATTAACAAAGTCTTGGGCCCTGCGTCAGTTGCTGTCTCTTCTGTGATGTCAGGTCGTCAAGGGTATAAAACATGCAGCCAACGTCATTACATCAGTCTTTCTTGCCGTGCGGTGCCCGAAGCAGAAGCAGTTCGCAAGTGCCGGTCGGCCGACTCCTGAAATTTTCGTTTTCGAGTTTCAGAACCGAAGTCTTCAACTAAAAGCTAAGTACCCCGTTGGGGAAACTTTTTCTTGCTCTAAACAGATGTTAGTAAAAGTAAATAATTGCACTTCTTGTGGAAAACAAATATCTCATAAAGATTTTAATTCGTACTGTATTCCTTGCCTAGGCCCTGACCACGACGTACTTCGCTGTCGGTTTTGTGCCTTATTTAAACCATGAACTATCCGTCATCTGTATATTTGCACTTCTAAATTTTTTTGATCTCGGTTCAGTTATCTTAATACGTCTTTGGTAAGCCATCCGACTACCGATATTCTGAAGAAATGCAAAGATAAAGACAAAGGCAGGCCGCCCAGTTTGCCGGTACTCAGTGAGGCGTTTTCGCAGCCCCTGATGCCCACTACTTTAGATTCGCAGGCCTCTACTGAGACCCATTGAGTCTGGTATGCCGTGAGATGCTTCAAGTGTGGAACCTGCGGATGTCTCTACCTTGGATGGGTCTGGAGCCGCTGTGCAGGCACCAGGTTTTGCGGTTGTATTCAGGCCTACTGACTTACATAATAAACCAATGCCATCTTTTTCTTCAAGGCCTAAAACTCGAACCATGCCTCGAAAACCGATGCCCAGACCACATGGTCAGGCCTCTATGCCTAAAGAACAATCGATAAGAATGACTGAAGACCTTATTACTTTAATCAGGGGAAGCCAACCTTCCCCCCTCTAAGAGACCTAGGACTGAGTTTGCTTATGATACTTCTGACCAGGATTCTGAAATTTCTGTTTCCTCTGATGACCAGGATTTACCCTTATCAACCTATGAGGATTCTGATGCTGAGGACTCTACTCCCTTTGCTTCCCCCCCAGGGGATTTCTCTTTTGGTGAAACATTGCATACTCTCTGTGTGCTTTTTCGTTGGGAAAGTCAGGGTTTCTCCGATTCTGAAAACAGGCTTAGGGTTTTCTTACTCCTGCCCCAGCACAGGCCTTTAGCTATACCTCTTGCACTGGACATCGTTGATGATACCTTTTCGGAATCTAGCATGGTCCCCTTACTCTTTACCTCCTGCTTCCAGAAAACCTGATAGATATTACACGGTTCCTGACTCTCACAAGTTCCTTTTCAAAAATTCTACTGCGGATCCTGAAATCATTTCACAGGGACCCAAGGGGATTAAAGCTGCTACTGCCAAAAATCCTACCCCCTCTGATAGAGACTCCAGGGCACTGGATAGATGGGGTAAGAAGGTGTATACTTCGGCAGCTTCGGCCATTAGGGCCTTGAATTGCCAGTGTTATATGTTAAAGTATCAGCTGCATATTATTGGATTGCTTAAACAGAAAATTATGTTGACTCCTGATTGTGCTGAAAATAAGGATTTACAGGATTTTATGCATTCTGCTGAACAAGTTGGTAAACATACATTGCAATGTGGTTTTGATTCACTAGAGGCATCTTGCAGGACTGCGGTAACTGGGTCTGTGCTTAGAAGGCATGCTTGGCTTAAGGAGCAATCCTTGCCAAGTCATGTTAAAGCGAAATTTACTGGATGCTCCTTTAAATCAGGGTCACCTGTTTGGCAACAAGGCAGAAAAAGCTAAATCTATGCAAACTGTTAAAGACTTTTTACAAGTACAACCTCCAAGATTTAGTAGGCATTGGCCTTCTAAGAATTGGTCCTTTATTGCCTCTTCCAGACCTTCTCATTCCAAACCCAGATCCAGCAGAGTACCCAGGCTTCAGTCCCAGGGGATGCACAGGACTAAGCAGTGGGGGGCCTCCACTTCCAAATTTGGGAGTAATAAAACTCCCCCCTATGGTAAACTGTCTCAATTACTTTTTAAAACTTCCAAGCACTTCTCAACTGACTGCCTCTTTGTGGGGAAAGATTGCACTTCATGCAAAGAACTGGGGACTCATTATCCAGGACAAATGGGTTTTAATTATAGTGTCCCAAGGATACAGATTTCACTTCCACAAGTCACCAACTCCAAGCGGTTGGCCGGATCTACTCCAAAGCAGTAGGCAGAGACCCAAAAGCAAGTACTTTCTCTCTTAAGCATAGGGGCTATTCAGTTGGTACCAGAAGAGAAAAAGGGACAAGGTTTCTACTCAAGATTTTTCCTGGTACCCAGAAAAGACAATTCATGGCATCCTAACCTGGACCTGCCTGCTCTAAACACCTTTTTGGTGATTCCAAAATTCAAGATGCTGACTCTTCACCAGTTGCTTCCTGTGCTAAGCAAAAATGCCTGGTTGGCAACACTAAATTTAAAGGAAGCGTACCTGCACATCCCAATCAGGGAATCTTGCAGAAGATACCTACGCTTCAAAGCAGGCTACATGCACTCTCAGTTCTCTGCACTGCCCTTTGGCTTATCTACTGCGCCCAGAGTACTCACAAAGTGCTTAGCTCCAGTCATTGCATTTTGTCAGGCAGAAAACCAGGACATACTTTTGAATTATCTGGCTTTTGTACAGAGGGTGCTAACTTGTCTGGGGTACACCATAAACGAAAAGAAATCACACCTGGTACCCTGTCAACAAATTATATTCCTGGGAGCAAGCTTGAATACAACTTCCCAGATGGCTTTCCTCACGCCAGAGAAACAAATTCACTTGGCAACCTACTTCAAACAAGTGGTCACAAAAACCCTGCTATCTGCAAGGCAAATACTACAAGCCTTGGGGTTTATGGCGTCCTGCATTCTTCTAATTCCATATGCAAGACTGCATATGAGGAAACTACAATGGTATCTAAAAAGCCTATGGTATCAACAGTCTCAGGATCTAGAAGCAATGATTCCCATCATTCCTTGTCTACGCCTAAAGTTCCTTTGATGGGCAGAGGCCTGCCACCAAAACAAGAGACTACCATTCACACTACCCCCTGCCGCCCAAACCCTAACAACAGACACATCAGACTATGCATGGGGGGGGGGATGCACCTGGTAGAGAAGTACATTCAGGGCAAATGGAACCCAATTCAAATGCACCTTCACATCAATCATAAAGAAATGTTAGCTGTACTGAATACTCTGACAGCCTTCAAGGACCGCATTCTTCCAGAACATTTAATGGTAAAGACGGACAACACCACTGTTATGTGGTACATAAACAAGCTGGGGGGAACACATTCCTACCCCCTATGCAGACTAGCTATGACATTGTGGAACACAGCCTTGAGCTACCAAGTACATCTACAAGCTCAATTCCTACCAGGAAAACTAAACACACTGGCAGATAGACTAAGCAGAACCCTCATGGACCCACATGAGTGGAAACTGGAACCAAGGATTTTCAACATGTTGACAAGCAACTGGGGTAGCCCAGATATAGACCTGTTTGCCTCCCCCCAGAACTATCAATTGGAAAAATTTTGTGCAAGGACTCCCCACAGACAAGCTTAGAAAGTGGATGCTCTGTCCTTCAGCTGGAAAAACCTATCCGTTTATACCTTTCCTCCTCTGCTCTCCAAAGTACTACTAAAGATCAAACAAGACAAACCAAGGATGATTTTGATTGCATCAGCCTGGCCATGCCAACACTGATACCCCCTCCTGCGCAGTGCGTCACTGTTGGCCCCATGGCACCTGCCTCAGACTCCTACCCTGCTGTCTCAACAGGAGAAACAGATTCTATACCCTGAGCTTCAAACACTAAACCTATGAGCCTGGCTAATTACCTATGCTCTCCTTTACCATCCCTCAGTAAACCAGTGATGCATATCATTTTAGAGGCAAGGAGGCCTAGTACTAGAAAATCGTATGCTGAAAAATGGCAAAGATTCTGTGCCTGGAACCAATCTCAAGGGATGAGCACAGCAGTGCCCAATTTACCTCAGATTTTACAATACTTAACTGAGATGCTTCACAAGGGCCTGTCTTTCCTCAATAAAAATTCACACCTCAGCCATTTCAGCTCATTATAACACAGAACCTCCGCTCTTCTCTCTTCCACTGCTCAGGCAGTTCCTCAGAGGGACCACAAAATTTAAGGCCACCTAGGAGAGCTGCAACCCCACTGGGACCTTAACTTTGTATTGGAGAAACTCACCCTTCCTCCTTTCGAGCCAGCTGCTACTGCAGATTTAAAATTCCTTTCTTGGAAAACAGCTTCCCTTTTAGCCATCTCTTCAGCAAGAAGGGTATCTAAATTACCGGCCCTTATGGTAGTGGAGCCTTTCATCATCTTTCATGCAGACAGGGTGTCCCTCAGGACCAGTCCCTCTTTCATGCCAAAGGTGGTATCCAGTGTGGCCTTTAAGCAGTCTATTCATTTGCCTTCCTTCTTTCCTAATCCACAGAACAAAGGGAAACGGATACTGCACTCCTTAGATGTGCACAGACAGTTTAGATTCTACTTGGACAGTGGGAACCTCAAAGGAAACCTGAACAACTGCTAGTGGCATTTGCTGCAGGGACAGAGAGGAAGGCTATTTCAAAGCAAACCATCTCCAAATGGATAGGCCATGGCATTCACTTCTTCTATAAGCACCATGGAAAACCTGCCCCACAGGGGATCAGATCCCAATCAACCAGGGTTGCATCTACCTCTACAGCCTTTCTCAGAGGCGTACCTACCAGGGACATCCTAGAAGCTGCTACCTGGAGTTCTGTACATACTTTCACCAAGCATTGCCATTTGCCAATTTTCTCTAAATCCAGAGCTGGCTTTGCCACTGCAGTTTTGCAGGGCCTTATAGCTGGTCCTAATGCTATCTAAATTCCTCCTCCCACCTTTGCCATTGTGAAGGATATATTCTTGTAAGGGAGACCGGTCAGGAGGACTTGCTTGAAACTCTGTCCTGTTTTACTGTGAGTAATCCTCATGTTACCAGACACAGTAAGTGATGTACTTACCTTGGTGAGAAATTGAGGCATACATGATGTTGCCGCCTTGATCAATTGAGAGCTTGCTCTCACAAATGACTTATTACTGTTACCAGTATATGCCAGATGACTGACATCCAGGTACATGAGGGACTTGAGGCTGTGGTCCTTGGAGCCACTATACTACCCCAAGTAGGTCTGATGGTTACCAGGCGGGTGGTCTCCTGAGTCAAATTACCGGTGTTTAACATGATAAAGTAAAATAAAAAGTGTGCAAAGCACACAAATGTAATTCAAAAAACAATTTACGGAATGCAACCTGGCCCTAAGATGATGAAGAGAGTATGCGCTGCTGTCCTGGATATGGGCTTTCTAACATCCATACACTTAAGAAAACCGCATACTAAGTATTTTTAGAGTTAAATCTTAGGCCTATCATTTCAGGCCCCCACCATTCATGTATGTGTGAACTACAGTGTCTTCTAGTGCCTTTTAACCATGAGAACAATTTTGCAAACAAATGATTTTCACAAAATACACACAAACACTTCCCAGGGAAGGCTGGCAGAATTCTCCAGTTACTTTCTGCCTGGCACAGTAATATTGCCACCACTCTGGATATGGCCAGAGACCACCAGTTATTAGACCACTCTTGAATTAGTCAAATGTAAATGATAAAAAAAAATCCTATACTGGTGGTAGGCTCAGGTGATCTAGTTAATTGAGGATGGAAGCCATTTGCCAACCTTCAGTGCTAAATGCCACAATTCTAAGGTAGCAAGTAACTGTAGAACATATATGAGTAGTAAAGACCTGCCACAAAACTGTAAAAGTTACTTAAAATTGTGATAATACTGATTAAATATGCAGAGATCAAAACAGTGCATGGAAAAGGGAAAATCACAACCAATTAAATGTAACACGTACAGTAAAACCTAATCTATAGCTAATTAAATATCATAGCTGTCCTTTAGTAAATTGTTTCTTGCCCTTAGCTACCCTTAAGTTGGAGAAGTTGACGTGTCCAAATCCCCCCTCCAAAAATGTCGTAGATGGATCTCATGTAAAGGCTAAAACTGTTCCCTGCTTTCCGTCCCAAAAATGTAATCCTTTCAACTCATCACTTTAGTATAGGATCCAGGATTATTACTGTACATTTCCTTTCCATTAGAAAAGTGTATATAATTATGTCCACTTATATATTTTTTGTCCCACATAGAGGAACAGTGGACTGGCTAAGAATAAATGTCTATTAACAGTTTACAGAATAGTGACTACCAGTTCTGGGGAGCTGCTTCTATGAAGTACACTTTACTTGCGCTTTGTGATCCTTTGCTTTCTTGTATCGAAGACTCTATGTGAACTGATTATATTTTATTTTATTTTATTTATTTTACATTTGTTGACCGGGAAGGTCCGACTGGATACATGTCCATTTTCAGTGGAGGCCCGGGGAGAAAAGCTCCAACATTGACAAATAGGTAAACTATATGTTGATAGAATACAGATTGTTCTCCTTTGGTAGTTTACACAAAAAAAGAGGAGACATTTTAAAGTATTTCAATACATTACTCCAAGTATAAATAAAAATGCTACAGACACATAGTATAGCATTCTTTTTCTCCTTTTAGATTGACCCTTTGGATAGTTTTATTGGGTATTAGTATAAGAAGAAAAGACTAGAGATTTACATGGAAGAGGGGATAAAAAGGAATCAGATGAGAGAGAGGTAGAGGTTAAATAGGTTAGACCTGGTAAGGAAGAAGAATTACTGGTTTAGGTGGAGTCAGTCTGGACTTGTGCATTGGCAAAGCCAATGTGTCTTGAGATGGTGAGTTAACCTCTTTTTGAAAAGTTTAATGGAGGGAATGATGGTGAGGCTGGGTGGAAGGGAGTTCCATATTTTTCCGATTGCATTGGCAAACAGAGCGTCACCCCCTGCATTGTTAGATTTTACTGTTTGAGCTACTAACTTGTTTGAGGAGCGTAAACTATTGAGATTGTTGTAAGGTTTGATTAAGTTTTTCAGTGCAGGGGTTTTGTCAGATTGTTTAAGAATTTTAAATGCTACTATGAGTTGGCTCTGCTGGAGAAGGTTTGGGAATTCGATCCAACCCAGGCTTTGTAGGTTGCTACAATGATGGGTTCTGTAGGGCATGCCAGTTGCAAATCTGGCAATATGATTATAACAACATGTTAGTTTATTTACTTCAGTTATGTTAAGGTTTGTAAGGATAGGGGAGGCATATAGGAGGGTAGAGAAGGAGATGGGAGCGGGCAGTGGCCATTTTTGCTATTGGAGTAAGAAAGGATTTTATTCGATAGAGCGACCCGAGTTTTTTATTAACGGTTTTAATAGTCTGATTGATATGGATATCATATCTAAGTTTATTGTCAATGGTAACTCCCAGTAGTTTAGTGTAGGAGTCTGGGGAGATAATTGTCCCATTTTTGGATTGAATAGAAAAGGGTGTGGGTATGATCTTATGAGTGGGGTAGAAGATTAACAGTTTGGTTTTGTTTGGATTAAGAATAAGTTGATGTCCCAATAACCAATTCTCTACTGCCGTGAAACAGGATTGTGTTTTTGATAATAAATTAACTGGAGATGAATCAGAACAAACTAATGTCGAGTCATCAGCATATTGAATACAGGTGGTGTCTGGGATGGCTTTGTATAGGTCGTTTATGAAGATAGAAAAGAGAAGAGGTCCCAATATGGAACCTTGAGGAACCCCTATGGTATTAGATAGGAGGCTAGAGAGCCTATTCTGCCAGAGTACAGCTTGCTGTCTCTCTCAGAGATAGGCTTGAAACCACTCTAGAGTTTGGTTGTCTAAATGGAGATTTTTTAGGGTATTATGAAGTAGTTGATGGTTCACCATATCAAAGGCCTTTGATAGGTCCAGAAAGAGAGCTGACGATATTTTTTTCTTATTCCGGTTATGGTTAATAGTGTCAGTAAAAGAGAGAAGGGCAGTGGTTGTACTATGGTGTGGTCTAAAGCCATGTTATAGGTTCATAGGTTTATACTAGGCTATCTGCCCTAAGGCATTTATAAGCCTAGCCCAAATTATTGTGGCTTACGCCACCCCTTATATGAAAAAATACTGTGCCCATTAGTTTGTTGTGCCTCTGTCCAGCAGTGACCCAGAGATGATTCCCGGGGTAAACCTACGATCTCCCATCCACAGGTCTACATTTCTCTTGAACAGAGTCAGCGAGGTGCTCTGCCTCACATGGACCGGGATTTTATTCCACAGCATAGGGAGTCTCTGAGTGATAAATCTATCCCTCCAGCACGTCCTATTTATATCCGTGCTAAGGTTTAAGTCGCTTGCTCTAGTGGTTTTGGTGGATTTGGATTTTTGAGGTGGAGCATGTCCATTAATTCGGGTTGGACATGGCCTTGTATGTCAGGCACATGTCACCTCTGAGCAGACGGTATGCGACTGAATAGAGCTGGAGTTTCTTCAATCTGGCAGCATATGACAGATTTTGGAGTCCCTTTATCCTTTTGGTGAGGAACTTTTGGGGTCTCTCCAATTGCTGCAGATGTCGGGTGAGATACATCCCGAATGGGGCATTGTACTCGATCATTGGTCTGATAAGTGAAGAGTACAGGGGAACAATGACCTCACTAGATCTGGATGTGAATCCTTCATGATCAGGTGGGCAATGTAGAAGGTCTTTCTAACCACTTTAGCAATGTGAGTGTCAAAAGAAAGGCCACTGTCAACCTGGGTCCCCAGGTCCCTGATAACCTCTTCTGTGCTTAGTGGATTGCCACCTATATGGTAGCTTGGGGTTACCTTGTTTTTCCAAGGGTGGCATGACTATACATTTTTGGCGTTTAACTTCAGGCCATGGCTCTGGCACCAGCTATCTGTTTCAGTGAGTCCCTTCTGAAGGATATCCGTGTCCGATGCACTTTCCACTAGTTTGCAGTCATCTGCAAACTTTGTCAAAGTCCTCCCATGTTGGCCTGTACTTCTGTGAAGTAGATGCCAAACAATAGGGGCCAAGGACTGAGCCCTGTGGGACACCACTTGGACCGGGCTTGGAGTCTGACACAGCGCCAGCAACTCTAACCCTGTGGGTTCTGTCCTTAAGCCAGTTTGCAACCCATCTTGTGACATATGGGTTTACATTTAAGCTGGTAAGTTTTTCTACAATACCGAGTGGGGTATTGTGTCGAAGCCTTGCAAGGTCAAGGTAGGCTGTATGGACTGCCTTTCCTCATCAATGGCCTTGGTGACTATTTCAAGAAGTCGACCAAGTTCAAAAGGCATGATCTTCCCTTGACAAAGCCAAACTGGGTCGGGTCCATTGTCTGCAAGTCCCTATATCTTTGTTTATGAGCTCCATTATGATCCTCTCCATAGCTTTGCAGACTAGACTTGTTAAGCTTATGGGCGGCGGTAATTACCAGGGTCGGAGGCGCCACCTTTGTGGAGTGGGACCACAGTTGCCGCCGCCGCCTCCTTTGGCACGTATCCTGTCGTAAGGCTGAGATTAAACAGCTGCCTTATGTGCGGGTTTAATTCCTCATTTAGCTCGTGTAGCACACAGCCGGGGACACCATCCGGTCCCATTGATGCTGTGTTTTTAGCTTTAGAGAGAGTAGCTTTCACCTGCGCATTTGAGATGTCCGGGAGGCTACACTCGGCTGGGATAGTTATCTCCTTTAGGGAGAGGGGTGAAGTTTGCACTGCACCCGTCCGCCAGTATGTTGCCAATGCCTGTGGGTTCAGTGATTTTTGTATCATTTTGGACTAATTCTGAGCATATCTGTGAGTTTCCACCCAGGTTCCTAACATAGCTGAAAAAGGCCTTATGATTGTCCTTTGAATCCATGGCAATTTTTCTCTCAAAATTGGCCTTAGTTGATTTTATGAGTGCTCGTATTTTTTTACTAATAATGATCAGGGGTGACTTCCCTTTTATGGATTTTGTTCTATCATGTAATAGCTTTCTCCTCTTATTGTAAAGTTTGTTAATGGCTGGGGTCCACCAGACTGGACGTTTGCCCTTTGTGAACTGGTAAGTAGGTTGTTCTGGATAAGATAGTAAAGAAGCTGTCTGTGTACACATTTTTCCATGATTTTGGCCAATGGTGACAATATAGCTATGGGCCTGTAATTTGACAATTCCGTCGATGAGCCACCTTTATGGAGTGGTATTACATAGGATATTTTCCATATTGAGGGGATTTTGGCTTCGGCCATGGTACGATTGATGAGTATCGAGATGGGGTAAGCTATGACATCAGCAGCTTTTTGTAAGTATTCGGCTGGGAGAAGGTCTGCGGAGAGAGTAGTTGGTTTTAGTTTCTTCAGTCATGAGCATATATAGGCAGTGGGGACAGGTTGAAATTTAAAGTTGGGTATGGACTTTAGGGTGATATCTGTTAACGGGGGGTTGGTAGTTGATAGCTGGTTGGCTAGGGATTGTGTAGTGTCCGTGAAGAAGGTATTAAAGGAATTGGCTACTTCCTCTGGGATTTTATCTGATAGTTTTTCTGGGGTAGGAGTTGAGCTTTTACCTGGATGGAGTAGATTATTTAAACTGGCCCAGAATTTTTGGGGATTGTTTTGGTGTTTGTATTGTAGTTGACAATAGTAGTTTTTTTTGTCTAGGGTTATAGATTTTTTGGTCAAATTCCTTTGCTGTTGAAATTTAATGCGGTCGAGGGGAGACTTGGTTGTACGCCATATATCCCAGGTTTTGTTTCTAAGTTTAATTAGGGATTTGGTGTCTTTTGTTAGCCAGGGTGCTATATTTGTTTTAATTCTAATTAGTCTTTTTGGGGTGTGAGACTCAAGTATTGTTAGAAATGTAGTATTAAAATTTAATACTGCCTCCTCTAGGGGGAGATGCTTGAGGGATGCCCAGTTGTAGGATTTAAGTTCTGTCTGAAATTTTATGAGGTCAAAGTGTTTCCTGTTTCTAACCGACCTGTACATGGGCTGATTCGAGTATGTTATCTTGTTTTTCTTTAGGTAGGTGATGAGGTGATCACTAAGGTCATTTGGAAGGGTCCCTGATACATTATTATGATGTTGACTGTTTATAAGGATCCAGTCTAGGATACTCTCTTTTTGTTTGTTATTACCTATTCTGGTAGAGGAAGATATGGTCTGTTGGAATCCGTGGAGATTTATTGGTGTGGAGTTTAACTCGGAGGAACATTGGTTCCAGTCCAAGTTAACATCACCTAGGATAATGGTTTCTTGAGGGTAATTATTTGATAGCCAGCTGAGAAGGTTCTCAACTGTTTCGGCGTTTTTCCCAGGGGGGATATAGGTCACAATTAGATTAATTTTTTTTTCCTTATTTAGTTGTACTTTTAGTGCTAGTATTTCGGCGTTGGAGATCTGGGGTGGCTGAATGGGGTTGATAGTGACATTTAGTGTGCTTTTGTAGAGCACAGCAATACCACCGCCCTTTTTGTTTAGTCGATCAACTCTGTGTATATTGTAGCCAGGTGGGATAATCTCATTATCCTTGGTCCCTGGTTTTAGCCAGGTTTCAGTTAAGCACATTATTTCTGGGAGGTACGTTCCTATTAGAGCATGTAAGTTATGTATCTTGTTATTTAGACTTCTTATATTTAAGTGGTATATTTGGAGGGAGTTGGATGTGTTCTGGGAAGGTGGTGGGTTGTTCAAGCTTGGTGTTGACATGGGGCCTGGGTTGGGGTGGATGTCCCCATCTTTAGTTATGTTTTTTCCTAGAAAGTCTAATAGTCTCATAAGTTTAAATAGTTGTTTATATTCATGTTTGGATTTGGGGTACTTTGGTTTGAGTTTATGCGGGTAGTGATAGTTTGTCTGTGGTAATTGACTGGTCAGATTGAGTGCACACTGTGTAGCATTTCTCGGGGATGGGGAGATATTAGTTTGGTATCTGGGGTAATAGTAGCCTGAGTAAGGCTGGTCTTCATATTTAGTTAGCAGGTATAGTACGGTCCACAGTGGTAGGGTAAGTGTTGTTGTTTTTAGCATTGATTTAGTTATAGTGGGTGTGGTGGATTTCATTTTCCTGGGGTAATGGAGCTTTTGAGTTTAAGAGGATATATAGAGGGTTGGATGGAGGAAGTGGTAGGAGGAGTGGGAGGAGTCTTGCAGGTGATTTTGTATAGCTGGAGAGAGAGGAATATATATGCATATATGCAGGCAATTATGTCATATCCTGAGAAACTGCAGCAAGTTGTGTTTTGTATTTCAAATGTATTTTTTGCCCTTTCACATCCTTTCATGTTTAATAAGAAAAGGTCATATATTCCCAGAAGGAAATGTACATTTCAGATTTAAGTAGAGTTGACAAAAAGATTTCTCCCACCGTCCAGCACACTTACTGCTTATATTGTTTGTGAGATAATCCAATGTGCTCTTAAGTGTCCCCTGTATAGAGCATTTATCAAGATGTCACCTGAAAACAAAAAACAGCCCCAATACTGTTTAACTGTACAATGCATGTCTGCTTCTGGGAATTTCATGAGCTGTTTTTGCTTTTCTTCATTTTCTTCCACCTCTGTTAAACCTCTTCATATTCATTCACTGGATCTGGAGCTTCATCGTCTTCCTGTACTGGCATCATGGGAACTCTACCATATTCCCTGCCGTGGCAAGTTTCTCCTATTCCTCAGATACTTGCCTTAACTTGTAAAAGTAACAAAGACAGTTTGGCACAGATTTCCCAGTATTCCAGCTTTGGTGGTGGTAAGAGTCTTCTGACAGGGGTGCTTCCAATGCCAGGCCATTGACATCTCAGTCCACTCTCTTTCCTGACATTTACAGTTAATTATGATAGACTAGCAGTGCCCTTGCTAAGCACTCATTGCAGGGAGTTGAGTATACCACATGTCCTTCAAGGATGCATCTGCAGTCCACACATATGGGTTGTCCTGCCTCAGGCAGCCCTTCGGTCGGCCAGATTCCAAAGTCTGGGTCCGGCGTCGGCTGATGTCGCCCTTTCCCCGACGTCAGAGCACCTGGGGTATAAAAGCGTCAGCCGACGCCATCTTCCTCAGTCTTTCTTGCCGTGTGGTGACCGAAGCAGAAGCAGTTCGCAAGTGCCGGTCGGCCAGCTCCTGTAATTCAGCTAACCGAAGACTTCAAAAGCTAAGTACCCCGTTGGGGAGTCTTTCTTGCCTCAGCCGATGTCAGATAAAGTTAATAATTGAGAAAACCAAAAAGAACCAAGAGCAGTACAACTTCCGCCAATAAGACCAATACGCCACAGGATACTAGACTTTTATTCACGTAAAGCGCTTTTCGTCTGCTCAAAAAGCAGACTTCATCAGACAAAGTGTAAAACATAATGGTGTGATTTTATAGTGGAAGTATGGACTCGCAAAGTTAATAATTGCTTAACTTGTGGGAAACAAATACCTCATAAGGATTTCCACTCTTACTGCCTCCCCTGCCTAGGCCCAGACCACGACGTCTCTGCCTGTTCAGCCTGTGCTTCCTTCAATCGACGCACTCTTAGGCGTCTGGCGGAGTTTGCAGAGGAATTTTTTGGGGCTAGTTTCTCCTATGACATGCCGTCGGAGACTCTGACTCCTCATTTAACCATGAAACGGAAGGACAAGGACCGACACACGCGGACCGCAGTTTCGGCTGAAACCACGGCTAGGCCTACCGCGAGTGTCTCTGTCTCGGCTGAAACAGAGTCCTTGGTACTTCTGACCACCGAAACCGCTTAACCAACAACCTCGGCCCCTTCTGAGTCTGTTATTGAATTTCCTTCAGAAACTGGTGTCTTGGAAACTTCCGACACCATTCCTCTAGACAAAACTACACCAGCACGTGGTGCAGCCAGGCCTCCTGCATCCATGTCCATAAAGGCATTCACCAGGGCTAAAGCTGCTAAACCCTCCCAGGGTTATTCCTCAGGGACCCACTACAGGTTCACAGATTCTAAGTTTAGCAGAGGACCTTATTTCCTTAATTAGGGGCTCTCAGCCCCATCCGGACAGGGGCTCTCAACCTCCTCTAGACAAAAGGCCCAGGGTTGAGCCCTCTGATCCCCACTCCTCAGATGAGGCCTCTGATGGCTCTGCTCTCTCGGACTACCAGGAGAAGGCTTTTTCGGCCTATGAGGATTCTGATGCAGAGGAATCTATCCCCTCAGCCTCCCCTCCTGAAGAACTATCCTGCGGGGAGACCCTTCACACTATGAGAGAGCATTTCAAATGGCAGGGCCAGGAATTCTCTGATTCCAGAAAGAGATTAAGGACTTTTCTGCATTTACCTCAGCATAGACCTTTGGCTATTCCTCCTGTTTTGAATGTCATTGATGGTGTGTACTCTGAGTCTAGCATAACCCCTGACACTCTTCCTCCGGCCCCTGTCAAACCCGATAGGTACTACAGGGTCCCGGACTCGCATCATTTTCTTTACAAGGCCCACTCTGCTGATCCAGAAACTATTTCCCAGGGCCCTAAAGGGGTTGCAGCTGCCACAACTAAAAATCCACTTCCCTCTGAAAGGGAGTCCAGGGCTTTAGAGAGATGGGGTAAAAAAGTGTATACCTCTGCTACTCTTTCTATGAGGGCTTTAAATTGTCAATTTCATATGATACAGTACCAAGAGTATTTGTTAGATGAATTGCATAAGAAACTGTCTTCACCTGAAACCCTAGATCGCAAATCACTTCAGAATCTGGTACATAACTCCCAGCAGGTTAGCAACCATTTCTTGCAGTGTAGTTATGATGCATTGGAAGCTTCATGTAGGTCAGCTATGACAGGTGCAGTCATACGTAGGCATGCTTGGCTGAAGGAACAATCTCTGCCAGACCATGTTAAAGCAAAGCTTCTGGATGCTCCACTGGAAAAGCAAAAGTTATTTGGCTCCACTGCTCAGGAGGTCTTAAAGAAATTTGAGGAAAAGGCAAAATCTGTACAAACAGTCAAAGATTTTCTCCAAGTCCAACCACCAAGATTCAGCAGAAATTGGCCTACCAAGAATTGGTCCTTTCCAGACACAGAGAGATTTCAGAGAGGCAAGAACAGGCAAGAGGGTAGAGGGCAAGCTAGAGGCTCCTACAGAGGACGTCAATGGCAGCCTCCCAACCAGAGAGGTAGTGCAGGACCTACAACTGCTGCACAAGGACAGACTCAATGACTTTACTTTGACTCCGCCAACCAGGACTCAATTAGAAGCACCTTTGGGCGGAAAGCTTTCTTTATTCTCAGAAAATTGGCACAGTATTACAAGGGACAAATGGACAGTGCAAATAATAGACAAAGGATACAGGTTCCATTTTCACACATTGCCAAAAAGAAAAGGCATGCCAGTCCTGCCACCAAATCAAAGGGCAGAGGCTTTGAAACAAATCTCCAACTTAATGCAAATGAAAGCTATAGAAAAGGTTCCTCTTTCAGAACTAGGCCAAGGATTTTATTCCAGACTATTCCTTGTTCCAAGAAAAGAAAAACAATGGAGGCTCTCGACTTGTCCGCACTGAATACTTATCTCATTGTGCCAAAATTCAAAATGCTGACTCTACAGCAACTCCTTCCCATGCTGGGCAAGGGGTCTTGGCTGGTAACTCTAGACCTCAAGGAGGCATACCTGCATGTCCCTATCAAAGTTGCAGAAGATACCTCAGATTTCTTGCAGGTTCAGAGCATTATCAATTCTCAGCATTGCCCTTTGGCTTATCTACTGCGCCCAGAGTATTCACGAAATGCCTGGCATCCGTAATTGCACACTGCAGACTTCAGGGGATTCAAATATACCCACATCTGGACGACTGCCTTATACAAGCGGACAGCCAACAAACTTTGGTAAAACACTTGAATTATGCCATCCACCTACTTCAGGCCTTGGGATATACAGTCAACATTCACAAATCAAGACTTGTTCCATCCCAAAGAATAACTTTTCTGGGTGCGGATCTAGACACAACCACCCAAATGGCTTTTCTCACAGAAGAAAAACAAAGACAACTACCGGATTACTTCAAGACAAACTCAGCTGACTGCAAGGAAAATCCTGCAGGCCCTGGGTTACATGGCATCTTGCATTCTTCTGATTCCGCAAGCAAGGCTGCATATGAGGAAACTACAATGGTACCTAAGCAGTTTATGGACTCAGCACAGTCACAGCTTAGAAACTTTGATCCCACTCATTCCATGCCTCCAAAAGGAATTTCTGTGGTGGGCTCAAGCAAGCCAGTCAAACAGGGGTCTGCCCTTCAGCAAACCAATAGCCAGCCAAACCATTCCAATGGATGCTTCAGACAAACCATTACAATGGATGCTTCAGACCACGGTTGGGGAGCACACATGGAGGGCAGATGTATTCAAGGACTATAGTCACAAAAGGAGCAACGCATGCACATAAACCAAAAGGAAATGCTGGCAGTGATACATGCACTCGAGGCCTTCAAACTCTTTCTGCATCAAGGCCACCTGCTAATAAGGACAGACAACACCACAGTTATGTGGTACATAAACAAGCAAGGAGGTACCCATTCCTACCCTCTTTGCAGACTGGCAATGAATCTATGGGAACTTTCCCTAAAACTCAATATAGAGCTGCAATCACAATTTGTGCCAGGAAAAGACAATATACTGGCGGACAGCCTAAGCAGAAATATCATGGATGCACACGAATGGATGCTGCACCCAGACATCTTCCTCCAGATAACACAATCATGGGGGAGGCCGGCCATAGATCTTTTTGCCTCCCACCACAATCATCAGCTGAAGAAATTCTGCTCAAGGACATACCACCCACAAGCATAGAAAGTGGACGCCCTCTCTTTCAGCTGGAGAACTCTTACAGTGTATGCATTTCCACCTCTTCCAATAATGACCAAGGTCTTACTGAAAATCAGGACAGAGCAGCCAAAAGTGATTCTGATAGCTTCGGACTGGCCAAGACAGCACTGGTACCCACTGCTAAAGAGTATGTCACGCACGAAACCGTGGCCTCTTCCTCAATGGCCACTTCTCCTGACACGGCACAATTACCAAACTCTGCATTCCAACCTGAAAACCTTGCAACTAACAGCCTGGAGAATACCTTGACTCTTTCCCAGGATAAGCTATCCAAGAGAGTGAAGGATATCATCATGGAAGCTCGCCGGCCTTCCACAAGAAAGGCTTACTCAGCAAAATGGAAAAGATTTCGCACTTGGAGCACCACAAAGGGCCTAGATGCGACAGTGATGAACATGGCACATATCCTGGAATACTTGGCAGAAATGCTCCACAATGGCCTGTCTTACTCTTCCATTAAAATTCATGCTTCAGCAATTTCAGCAGAATACAATACTGATCCACCTGTCTTCTCTCATCCTCTCCTAAGACAGTTTCTAAGAGGAATTAAAAACATCAATCCTCCAAGGAAACCACCAGTGCTTACATGGGACCTTAACTTCGTGCTGGAAAAACTAACACTGCCTCCCTTTGAACCAGCAGCATCTTCAGAACTACAGTTCCTGTCTTGGAAGACTGCCTTCCTTCCGGCCATAACCTCAGCAAGAAGAGTATCTGAGTTACAGGCCCTCATGGCAGTACAACCATTTCTTATTTTTCATCAGGACAGAGTCTCATTGAGAACCAATCCTTCATTTATGCCAAAGGTGGTATCCAGGGTCTCATTGAACCAATCTATTTACCTGCCTACCTTATTTCAAAAGCCACAAAACAAAGGGGAGAAACTTCTGCATACCCTGGACATTCACAGACAGTTGCGCTACTACTTGGACAGAACTAAAAGTTACAGAAAAACTGACCAGCTGTTTGTAGCATATGCTGCTGGTGCACAAGGAAAAGCAATTTCCAAACAGACAATTTCAAAATGGATAGGAAATTGCATTCGTTTTTGTTACTCCTTTCATGGAAAAACTGTGCCAGCTAACATTAGACCTCATTCCACCAGAGCCACAGCCTTCTTAAGAGGGGTGGCTACCAAGGACATTTTAGAAGCTGCTACATGGAGCTCCATGCATACATTTTCCAAGCATTACAATTTACCTTTATATTCCAGATCCAGCACAGACTTTGCTACGGCAGTCCTGCAGGGCATTTTAGTTACACCATCCTTTACATAGATCCTACCACCCCCAGATTGGCTATGGTATTCTACCCATATGTGAGGACTGCAGATGCATCCTTGAAGGACTTAGTACAGTTTTGTACCTACCATAAATGTAGATGTCCGATAGGTATGCATCTGCAGTCAGGTTTACCCTCCCTCCTTCTCCTCTGTGGTATTTTTTGGGTACTTATCCCTCTCATAGCTAGCTGGGGTTATCTATTATGGTGTATTTGTTTAACACACATATATATATATATATATATATATATATATATATATATATATATTTCTGTGCACGTATGGAATTTATTGCATTTCTCCAAATTTAGCCTTCCTTAGAGGGCACCTGGCGTCTGGGGCAAGAAAAACTGAGGAAGATGGTGTCGGCTGACGCTTTTATACCCCAGGCGCTCTGATGTCGGGGAAAGTGCGACATCAGCTGACGCCGGGCCCAGACTTTGGAATCCGGCCGACCGAAGGGCTGCCTGAGGCAGGACAACCCATATGTGAGGACTGCAGATGCATACCTATTGGACATCTACATTTTTCGTAGGTACAAAACTGTACTTTCCTGCCCCTTCTGTACTAAGACACATTCTTGGCCTTTTAACCTCATCCTTCCTCACCTATCCTTTTCACTGTATTGATCGTACCACAGGTTCTTGACCAGCATTGGACATGAGGATGCCAGCATTATTTCCCTCTGTGAATATTCCAGCAGTGAATAGTATACCATAGTTGTCCACATCTGTAATGTTCTCTGTGTTAACCCAGTAGGAGTTGGCACTGTCTGTACAGATGGTCTCCTTTTGTGGCACTAATGACATCAGAGATACCTGTCTTACAGATCTCAGCCTTCCAGCCTGTTGTGTTCCAATAGGAGAAGGGGATTGCATCTGTTCCAGGGCCTCCCTAAAGCAAGTTTTCCTCCAAAGCACCTCTCCTCATCTTCAGATTCTAGCCTTTGAAGAGGCCCAGAAAAGTCTTCAAGAAGTCCAGTCATATTGACCTACATTAGAAACCTCACATAGAGGACATAGATAATGAGGCAGAAACCAGGTTTGGAGAGTATTTAGAACTAATGTACCGCCCCTACAGAGGAAGGCTAAAAAGGTGTGCAGGCTCAGCCAGCAGTACTTCAATTTCTGCATTATTAAAGTGCTTGCATCTGTGTACTATGCACAAAACAATCATCAGGAAAACAATAAATATTATGTAGTCCTATCTCGCCGTAATTCTTGCTGGATGGTCCGGAGCCGATATTCGGCTCCGACTCTTGTCGATGCCAAAGCTCGAGAGCTTTTACTGGCTCGAGGCTAGCCCCTATCCCATGGTGCCTCACGGCAATTCCCCAAATCTCGTTTGCCGCAAAAGCTTTGAGGTTGTCTTACTGGCTCATTGGCTAAGTAAAACGATTTTTTACTTATTTAGTCCTTTTCTACCACCTTTACCTTTTTCAATCTTATATATATCTTAATAGTTTCTTCTGTATTGTCGACTGTTTTTGAAAGTTTTCAACCCCTATCCCCCCTTAGGACTGTACGGCCCATTTAAGTTAGAAGGCCTTTCCTGTGTGTGTGTGTGTGTGTGTGTGTGTGTGTGTGTGTGTGTGTGTGTGCACGACAAAAAAAAAAAAAAACTTCTTCTGCAACTTCTGTCACGCTTTTAGTACAAGAGTGCTGAACGAAAGGAAGAGAGAACTTATTGGCACGGGTCTCATGACCAGTTTCTTCCAGGAACAGCTGGAACATGGTCAGGCAGCTCTAAAGAGAAAATCATCGGCCCCGACTTCGGACCCGAACAAAAAGTCTAAAGCGCCAGAACCAAGGAGTTCAGGTTCCGACTCTGCTTCATCTTTGATGCAGTCCATTCCATCGGTTCCAAGACTGTCTTCGGTACCGAAGATTTTGCTTGACATCGGGACTGTATCTCCTAATTTGAGATCTCCTATTTTGGCGAGGAGGAGGTCTCCTTCAGTCTCCACCAGATCCTCCAGGACCCTATCAGATGAGGACATTGAGAGGGTGGTGAAGAGGTTGCTTTTGGATCCAGCTCTGGCTAGAAAATTGACCCCTCCAGACCCAAAGGTCTCGGAGCCGTCCCCCTTACTGAGCACTGTTCCTCCTCCGACTGCTTCACTCTCGGAGCCTGTTGCGTCCGGTTCCTCTGTCTTCGACCCTTCGGCTCCGGGGATTCAACCTGTTTCCTCGGAGCCAATTACTGTATCCTCGATGGCTCAGTCTGGAGCCGAGGGTTCTGGGAACCAATGCTCTCGTGTCAACTCTAAGGGGGACAGTCTCCCTGGGTTCTCTTTGGAACCGACCATCCCTCTCGGAGCCTTAGCTCGACTCAGCTGGGGTCCCACTTCTGCTTCGCAGCCGTTCCATCTTGCTAGGAGTTGATCATCCGCCCCTTCGGAGCGGAGGTCTTCTTCGGAGCAGGGGGGGGGGGCTTTCGAAGCTATAGAGAAGGCTTTATCCTCTGCCAAAGCCATTCCTTTGGAACCTGTGTCCCACCAGCAGCAGGCAGCAACCTCTCCTCCCCCCCCCGCCACCCCCACAGTGTAGGGAACCAGAGGTCCAAGTAGCCCCTATTGGAGGTGCCCCCTCTTCCGAGACCTCCCCAGATTATCCCACTGGAGAGCTCCCTCGGAAGAGGGTTATGTAAGAGGAAACATGTCGACTCCCCTGAGTCTGTCACATCAGACACTGATTTAGAGGAATCAGAAGGGTCTCCTAGATCTCCCACTGAGAGTGTCTCCTTCTCTAACATCCTAGAAATCCTTAGACAGAGGGGTGATTGGAAGACCTCTAACCCTACTGAGGATGAATCAGTGTATCTTGAGGCCTTTGGCTGCCGACCTTCTACCTCTTGGGTGACACCGCCTTATGACCAACTTTTGGGGGTCATTTCGCGGAAAGCATGGACCTCTCCGGATTCAGTGGAAGCCGTCCCTAGGAGGCCAAACAAATTTATGATAGCACCTGAGGACAAGTCTTTCCTTAGCAGGGGAGTTCCAGTTGATGCTATGGTGGTAGCAGCGGCCACCAAGAAGGAATTATCTGAGACGTCTTCTAGTATCCATCCTCCTAACAAGGCGTCCAGGATGATGGATAGGTACGGGAAGAGTACTTTTTCTTCAGCGGCATTTACACTAAGATCTCTGAATTACCTGACTCATTTCACTAATCTTCAGAGGGATCTCCTGAAAGAGTTAGGAGATACCCTCCAGGGTTCAGTAGCTCCAGGTTCCATGGACAAAGTTTCCACGCAGCTCTCCCCCCTTACTTCCATAGCTAACTCCTCCATGAGGCTGATCTCATATGCGGCAGGTAGTGCGAGCAGGGCAGCCACAGTAGGAATTTCCCTCAGGAGACATTTGTGTATGCGTCTTTGTAATTTTACGAAATTCTTCAAGTCTTCCTTCACTAACATTCCCTTTGATGGTTTATCTCTTTTTGGACCCCAAGTGAAAGAGACTTTGACTAGGTGCGAGCAGGAAGGAAAAACCTTATCTGCCGTTAGAGTCCTTTTCTCTCTCCCATCCAGACCCTATCCCCAGGGTAATACAGGAGGTAAAAATGTGGTTCTGCAAATCCCAAAAAGGTTTTCCTCAGGCACAAAGTCAACCCTCCCCCTCACGGCAGAGGAGGTCCGCAACATCAGGGAGACAGAGAAGCTTTCTCTGATCGTCCGTTCCATTGACCCTGAAGGGTATCCTGACTGTCCATCTCTGGAGGTAGTCGGGGGTCGTATATCACTGTACCCAAATGCCTGGCTAACTATCACTCAAGATCGTTGGGTACACACAGTAATATCCAGAGGTTACCTGATTCCCTTTATTTCCGAACCCCCAACAAATCGGTCTCTTCCAGACGTACCACACATCCAACTAGACCGTGCAACATCAGAGGTCATCTCGTTGCTGTAAAAAAGTCATCCAAGAAGTCCCTGCAGAACAAGTAGGATCCGGAACTTACTCTCAATTCTTTTTGGTTACAAAAAAGACAGGGGACTGGAAATCAATTCTAGATCTCAGCAGGCTCAACAAGCATGTAAGAAAATCAAAGTTCCAAATGGTCACTCTGCAGTCGATATTTCCCTTTATAGGGAAAGACCACTGGATGTGCTCAGTCGATCTCCAGGATGCGTACTACCACATCAAAATGGACAGGCACTCCAGGAGTCACTTACGCTTCCGGCTGGGATCCAGCTATTTTCAGTTCAGAACTCTGCCCTTTGGCCTCACTACAGACCCAGAGTGTTTACCAAATGCATGACAGTGGTAACAGCTCACCTGAGACGTCAAGGATTCCAGGTGTTTCCATACCTAGATGACTGGCTCCTCACTGCTACCACCAAGCATCAACTCATAAGGACCAGGGATGAGACTCTATCCTTGTGCGCCAGCCTAGGCATCACTGTCAACTCGCAAAAGTCAGTCTTATCTCCCTCGCAGCATATTGTATATCTAGGCTCAGAAATAGACACAACCACAATGTCAGTAAAGCTAACACTGGAAGGAGTGGAATCTCTACGCAGTCAGATCAGATCCTTATTAAACAAACAAAGAGTCCAGGCCAGAGTAGTCCTTCAAGTCCTAGCGACTATGGCTTCTGCCATCTTATTAGTTCCTCTTGCTTGCCTACATATGAGGATTCTCCAATGGATGCTGTTGCACAATGGTCGATGCAAGACCTTCCATTGTCTCACCAGATATTAATAACAAACGCATGCAAAAGGATCTGACATGGTGATTACACACAAAACAGTTTATCATAGGTCATCCACTTGTTCCTCCCCAAGAGAAAGCAGTTTTGACCATGGATGCTTCCCAGATAGGGGGGGGGGGGGCATTATCTGGGAAAGACAGTCCAAGGTATTTGGCAAAACCATGAGAACCACTTGCACATCACTGTTCTGGAAATGAGAGCAGTGCTATATGCATTGCAAGCACTTCACAGCTCCCTTCCCACTGGAACGATTGCGATTCAGTCAGACAACATGTCTGTCGTGTGGTACATAAACAAGGGGGAACCAAGTCTTACCCGCTTTGCAGAGAGGCCTTAAAAGTTTGGAAATGGGCGATGGATACTCTACACTTCCTGATAGCAATGCATATCCCGGGAAAATCCAGTGTAATAGCGGACAAACTCAGCTGAGCAATTCTGATGCCTCAGGAGTGGTCCTTGAATCCAATGGTTGTGAAAGAGATCTTTCATAAATGGGGTCAGCCTTACTGCGATCTATTTGCCACTCACCTGAACACCAAATGCAGCAGCTACTCTGCCCTCATTCCCCATCCGGGGATGTCACCCAGGGATGCTCTAGTTCACGATTGGCCCCCGGGACTTATCTATGCCTTTTCTCCCTTTCCATACAGAAAGCAAGACAGTTGAGGAGTTCCTTGATCCTCGTTACTCCTTACTGGCCTCGGCAAGTTTGGTTTCCTTTCTTGTGGCCCTACCTTTTGGAAGAGCCATGGATTCTGGACCCATCTCCAGAGCTCCTGATTCATCAATCGGGACAGTTCCACCCCTCCATCCACACCCTCAAATTGACAGCATGGCTGCTCCAATTCCACGTATAGCCAGGTGCATTCCCTTATCCCCAGTGGTCAAACACATCCTAATTTCATCCCATAAACCTTCCACTCAGAAACTATATTCTAGCAAATGGAAAAGGTTTTCCCTTTGGGCTACGAATCGGGGCTTAGATCCATATACTTCGCCTTTAGAATCCATTTTATCCTTCCTAACAACAATTTTTCATGAAAGAGTGGCATCCACTACAGTTAAGAGTTCAATTAGCTGCCATTTCCAGTTTGTATTTTGGTTTCATGGGAAATCCAATCATGCAACACTCCCTCTGTAAAACCTTCTTAAAAGGAGTTCTTCTTCTTCTTAGGCCCCCAATAAAACAACCATTAGAACCCTGTGACTTTAATTTAGTCCTCTCATCTTTGATGTCTGCACCCTTTGAACCATCCTCGTCATCAGACTTAAAATTGTTATCATGGAAAACCTTGTTCTTGGTAGCTATAACATCGGCTAGGAGAGTCTCAGAACTTCAAGCCCTAACTATCCGACCTCCTTACGTTATCTTTCACAAGGATAGTCTCTCTCTCAGGACAACCCTTCCTTTCTTCCTAAGGTATGCTCAGAACACAACCTGAATACTACCATTGAGCTACCTGTGTTTTTTCCAAACCACTCTAATAAATCAGAGTATAGACTTCACCAGCTAGATGTCTTTCTTATTATAACCTCATAGGTATTTATTACTTTCTTGCAAACTGGATCTGGGGAATTGCTGTGAAGGAACCATGGGATAGGGACTAGCCTCGAGTCAGTAAAAGCTCTTGAGCTTTAGTATCGGCCGAGTCGGAGCTGAATATCTGCTCCGAACCCATCCAGCAAGAATATTGGTGAGCTGGACTACAAACATGGAACGTTATGGTAAGTACATAACTTCTTTTTTTTACATTAAAACATAAAACTGACTAAAACTGGCAAGTTAGCAGTAAAGTGTGTGAGCATCTGTGTAAGAAAGACATTTGGAATCATACGAGTAAGTACCAAAGGAGACAACTAGCAGTCACATTATCTGTAAGCTAGATCAAAGAAATGTTTATTTTAAATGTATGTAAAAGCTTATATATTTTTAATGTTTATATTGTGTTGACCTGTTTAGTTCCACTGGGCTGTAGCTGCTTTTCAGGGGAGAGACCCAAACTGTTGGTGATCTTCGTGTTTCACTGTTGCAGTCATCACATTTGGGTTATCTGCCTGCAGGTAGTCCTCATTCGGCCTGAATACCAGAGTCTTGAGATTTCTGCATCGGATGCTGCCGCTTCTTCCATGACGTCAGGTCGTCAGGGGTATGAAACATGCAGCCGACACCATTACATCCGCTTTTCTTTCCATGCATTGTCCAAAGCAGAAGCAGTTCGCAAGTGCCAGTCGGTCACCTCCTGAATTTTTCTTTTTTTGAGTTTCAGACCTGAAGTCTTCTAAAAGAGAAGTACCCCAGTGGGGATCCTTTTTATCTTGCTCTAACCGATGTCAGAAAAAGTTAATTGTCTTGCCTGTGGAAGGCAAATACCTCACAGAGATTTTCATTCTTACTACGTCACCTGTTTAGGCCCAGAGCACGACGTTCCTTGCTGTCGGTTTTGTACCTTGTTCAACACCCGAACTGTTAGCCATTGGACTATTTT
This sequence comes from Protopterus annectens, assembly GCF_019279795.1. Taxonomy (NCBI): domain Eukaryota; kingdom Metazoa; phylum Chordata; order Ceratodontiformes; family Protopteridae; genus Protopterus; species Protopterus annectens. The sequence goes on along the minus strand of NC_056744.1, from coordinate 1,643,524,504 downwards.
TGTCACTAAATTCTTTCTCTCTTGTTCTCCGTATTCAATAAGCCATCCGACTACCGATCTTCCGAAAAAACATAAGGATAAAGACAGAGAGAGACGCATAGGTCCAAAACTGCCGACGATGCTTCTGTTAAGCTGGTTGCCAGTCCGCCGGTACTCAGGCGCTTATGCAGCCCCTGATACACGCTTCTACAGATTCGCAGGCCTCTACTGAAACCCATTCAATGTCCGATATGCCACGAGATGCTTCTTCGACTATGGAACTTGCGGATGTCTCTACCTTGGATTGGTCCGGAGCTGCTGTGAAGGCACTGGCTTCTGAGGGTGTGTTCAGGCCTTCAGAATTTCATATTAAACCGACAACTTCGTTTCAAACCAAAAATAGCGAATTTCTCAGGCCCAGAGTTCGCATGACGCCTAGGAAACCGACGACCAAAGCGCATTCTCAGGCCCACATGCCTCAGAAACAAATGCTTAGAATGGCTGAAGATCTTATTACATTAATTAGGGTCAGCCAGCCTTCCCCCTCAAAAACACCAAGAACTGATTATCTGAAGTAGTTAACTTCATTTGTTCATCAACCTGTGGGGTATCGGATTCATATGGGATCCGAGCCGGCAACTTTAAACAGCTAAGATCCGAGCTCCAAGCTCCTCCCCCTTACCCATAATCCCCTGCCATCCCTCTCTAACCCCAGATCTCGTTTGCCACAGTTTAATCAGCAGCTTAGAACGAGTTCCAGGCGTGGGAATTAGTAGTTTTGTGAGAAAAAATCCTTATCTACCCTTTTTTTCTTGTAGTTAAATTACTGTTGTGTGTGTTGCTCCCTAGTTAGAATTTTAGTTCTAAAATGTGTTAACTGTTTTCTTTAGTGTAGTTTAATTTCCTCCCAGTGTGTGTGAAGGCGTGCATGTTGGGCCTTGTGTGTTTTTTAGTCAGACCATGTCTGAGACCCCAAAAACCTTCTTCTCTAAATGCACCGAGTGTGACCATAAGCTATCCCCAGCGGATGGCCCCACTCGGTGTGTTATCTGCCTTGGGGCTGACCACCTCTCCTCAGGCTGCACTATTTGTGCAGCCTTCAACCCCAGGGTCCTAAAGAACAGGAGGTCGAAGTTGATTCTGGCGGGACTTTTGCCCCCGGACTCGACTTCGCCCTCCTCTTCCTCCGTGGCATCTGCTGCGTCCGCAGCAGTGCCTGCTTCTATCCCTGCTCCCCTGGCTGGGACTCAACCTCCCACCTTAGGCCAGGAGGAGAGGGAAGCAAGGCGGGAGAGAAAAGAAAGAGGCATCACAAGCGGCGGGCCAAGTCTTCCTCCTCGGCTCCGTCGGCTAAACAAGCAGCCTCCCAGGGCTTCCGGGCCGTCTCCTTCCCGGCTCCATTCACCTCATTTCTCCCCGGAGCCGGAGGAGGAGACCCGGTCACCGAGGTCATCAAGGCGGCACTCCCAGCCCACCTCGGTGGCCTCTTCTAGGTCCACCCAAAGTTGTCCGATGCAGATATGGACTGGATGATGCGTAGGTTCCTCCAGGCCCAGCTGGAGATGGGAGTGCTCCTGCCTCCCCCCCCTTCTGGGGGGGGGGGCTCGACCCCCTTTTTCACTCCGATTGCTCCTTCTCCGACCCACTTCCGGGGTTCAGAGCCTTCTGATCCGAGTTGCATAGGAGCCGGGAGAGGTTTGGCGCCGATAGTACCTCGTACTTCGGCTCCGACCGTACCCTCGAGTTTGTCGGGTCCCTTTTCAGATCCGAGCTCTCGGAGCCGAGAGCTGAGCTTTGGATCCGGAGGTGTCAGTGTGTTTTCGGCTCTGTCTCGGTCAGAGCATACTGGCCCTTCGGATCCGATTGCTTCGGCACCGGCTCCGATCCACACATCGGATCTGAGGGGACTGCTCTCGGATCCAAGAGAGAGCAGTTCTTCTGCGTTCGATGTTGAGGAGAGGGTATTGTCATGGGATTCGAGGCCCCAGGCTCCTTCTACGGTTCCACCCTGCACTCTCTCTCTCAGACGGGCCTACCTTCCATCACCCCGCCCCAGGGACAGCCTGCGCCTACGTCCCAGATGGATCCCTTAGAGGAACAAGATGTGGTTGGTGAGGCCTCTTCGGACAGCCTCCCCGAGGAGATTCCTCACACACATAAGTGCAAGAGGAGGCACTTGGACTCACCTGAGTCCTTGACAGAGGACACAGACTTAGAGGAAGGGAAGGTTTCCCAAGGTCACCCCCCCCCCCGAGGACGTCTCCTTCAGAGACATCATGGAAATGCTACGAATTAGAGGGGGGTGGTCAGCCCTGAAACCTTCCTCGGATGAGTCTGTGTTTCTGGAGGCATTTGACGCAGGCCCATCTACCTCTTGGGTGTCCCCTCACGATCCCTGGTAGATCTGATTACTACCAGGGCATGGAAGGAACTGTACACTGTGGAGCCCATTCCTAAGAGACCAGATAGAATCCTCAGCCCCCCCCCCCCCCACTGATAGGACAGTTTGGAGCAAGGGTGCTCCAGTAGATGCCATGTTGGTGGCGGCCACCACCAAGAAGGAACTAGCCCAGGAGAGTTCCTCAGTCCACCCTCCCGACAAGGAGTCTCAGACGGTGGACCGCCGGGGGAAGCGGATGTTCGCTTCAGCTACCTTTTCCGTAAGGTCGCTGAATTATATGGCACACGTGATACGACTCAAGCGGGATCTCATCAAGGAATACGCCGGGTCGCCCCCAAAGTCCATGTCTGCCGAGGATAAGAAGGTATTCTCAGCTAGAATGGCCACACTTAAGTCCATTTTGAGCACCTCTATGCGGCTCCTTTCCCATGCTACGGAAGGAGCCGCTAGAGCTAGCGGAGCGAGCATTGTCTTATGGCGACATGCTTGGCTCCGCCTTTGCAATTTTGCAGAAACCTTCAAGGCGTCCTTCGCAAGTGCCCCATTTGACGGTTCTTCGCTATTTGGCAAGTCTGTCCGCGACACGCTGGTCCAGAGCGAGAAAGACAGACGTTGTCTGCCATTGGAGTCTGCTTCTCGGCACCCCAGAGGTCCTTCTCCAGGAACCAAAGGGGACAAAAGAAGATGTGGTTCCGGAAGTCTCAACAGTCCCGTTTCGCTCTGGACCCCTCGTCCTTCAGAGGCAGAGGAGGACAGGGTGGATGCTGGCCCAGAGGCAGAGGGGGACAGAAGAATTTCAGGTCGAGAGAACCCTTTTCTGATCGGCCCGTGCAGCAGCCCTGAAGGGTTACCCGACTGTTCCACTCTGGAGGCAGTCGGGGGGGGGCACTTCTCGAGGCACCTAGCAGTCCATTACAGCAGATCGCTGGGTGCTTCGAATCATATCCAGAGGTTACAAAATTCCCTTTCTGTATCCCCCTCCCAGACCCCGGAGCCTCCCCAATGTCCCACCCAATCAAATGGAGGCAGCAGCTGCAGAAATAAACCAGCTGCTAGAAAAAAGAGGGATCCAGCACGTCCCCCGAGACCAATCCGGATCGGGTTTTTACTCCAGGTTCTTTCTGGTGCCAAAAAAGACGGGGGACTTAAGGCCAATCCTCGACCTGTCCTTTCTAAACCTGTCAGTGGCCAAAGAGAAGTTCTGGATGGTCACCATTCAATCCATTCTCTCACTCTTACAGGAGAACGACTGGATGTGCTCGATAGACCTCAAGGATGTGTACTACCACATTTTGATGGACAGACGATCCAGAAGGTTTCTCCGCTTCCAGCTAGGAGCCAGCCATTACCAGTTCAGGGCTCTTCCCTTTGGTCTCACCACAGCCCCCAGGGTGTTCACCAAAGTTTTGGCAGTTGTAGCGGCCCACCTGAGACTCCAGGGAACACAGGTCTTCCTGTACCTGGACAACTGGCTCCTGACCGCCCCCACCAGGCATCTACTATGTTCAGCAGGAAATTACTTCCTTCACTTGGCCTCCCGGCTGGGAATCACAATCAACCTCAAGAAATCTTCCCTTCAACCAACCCAGATCTTAGACTTCATAGGAGCCAGGTTAGACACAAACCTATTGAAAGTCTTCTTAACTCCGGACCGGCTTCGAACTCTGAAGCTCCACGTACTGGCCCTTCTACAATCCTCTGCTCCTCCAGCGGAATTGGTTCCGAGGGCTCTAGGTTCCATGGCGGCAACAATCAGTCTGCTACCTTTAGCGAGCTTGAACATGAGGATACTACAATGGACCTTGCAGGTTCAATGGTCCATCCTGCAACATCCACTGAGTTCACCCATTTCCCTCAGCAGGGTTTGCAGGAAATCTCTGCTCTGGTGGATCCAGTCCCCGGACCTCTAGAAAGGCCATCCCTTTTCTGTGTCCCCTCCTCTAGCCACGGTGACCACGGATGCTTCTCACCTAGGGTGGGGGGGGGCACTGTATGGGCAGAACCGTCCAAGGCACATGGACCCATTCAGAGACCTTGTTGCATATCAATGTCCTAGAGATGAGAGCGGTGCTTTTGGCGTTGCAAGCACTCCAGGCCCTTCTTCCCTTAGGGACAGTTGCAATTCAGACAGACAACATGTCAGTGGTCTGGTAGATCAACAAACAGGGGGGAAACAGATCCTACCCACTTTATCGAGAGGCCATGAGAGTTTGGGAATGGGCGATCTCCACCAACCGCTTTCTCATAGTGACACACATTCTGGGTCGGTCGAGCATTTTGGCAGACAGGCCAAGTCGAACCATCCTCTCACCGTATGAGTGGTCTCTGAACCCCAGAATAGCAAAGCAAATCTTCCTCAAGTGGGGTCAACCTTGCTGCGATCTCTTCACGTCTCCTTCGAACGCAAAGTGCAGTGACTACTTCGCTCTAATTCCTCCACCAGGGGAATCCCCCAGAGACGCTCTGGTGCATGTTTGGCCATCCGGTCTACTTTATGCTTATCCCCCTCTTTCTCTAATGCTAAAATTCTTGCAGAAAGCCCGTTGGTTGGGGAGCAGAGTGATCCTCATAGCCCCATTCTGGCCTCGTCAAACGTGGTTCCCATGCCTATGGTCTCATCTAGTGAATCCTCCATGGATTCTAGATCCCACCCTGGATCTGATCTCTCATCCACTAGGATTATCAACCCCGAATCTGGACAACCTCAAGCTCACAGCTTTTTTGATCCAGTTCCAGTAATAGCTAGGACTCCCGGTATCTTGTCCTCTGTTAAGGCTATTTTAGTAGCCGCTCATAAACCTTCTACGAGAAAGGTTTATAACAGCAAATGGAAACGCTTTACAATCTGGGCGGAGCATAGAAAATTGGATCCCTTTACAGCTCCGATACTAGCAGTGTTAGAATTTTTGTCAACTTTATTCAACCAAGGTGCTACCTCTTCTACGGTCAAAGTCCAGTTAGCCGCGATTTCCCATTATCATGTGGGAAGTGATATCTGTTCCTTAGCCTCTTCCAAATTATGTAAGACTTTCTTAAAAGGCACTTTCCTTTTAAGGCCTCTGGTTAAAAAGACAGTCCCTCCATGGGATTTAACCCTTGTTCTCCAGTCTCTGACTGCCCCTCCATTTGAACCTGCAGCTTCGGTGGATCTAAAATATTTATCTTGGAAGACTGCCTTTCTCATCACTATCACTTCGGCTAGAAGAGTTTCGGAGCTTCAAACCCTTTGCGCCAAACCTCCATACTTGGTCTTCCATAAAGAACCTCCATACTTGGTCTTCCATAAAGATAGAGTTTCCCTCAGGACCAATCCCTCCTTTTCTACCCAAAGTTGTTCTGAGCCCAATATCAATCAATCTATTAATTTACCAGTTTTCTTTCCAAATTATCAAAACAGGGGTGAATACAAACTACATTCTCTGGACATACACAGGCAATTGAGATTCTACTTGCACAGGACCACTGATCCTAGGAAATCTGAGCAACTCTTTGTATCCTTTGCTAAATCCTCTGGGCAAGCCAGTATCAAAAGTTACATTGTCCAGATGGATTTCCCAATGTATACTTCTTGCATATAAGAGTTCTGGCCGGCCTGAACCTGAAGGAGTCCCCGCTCATTCTACCTGATCGATTTCTACTTCTGCTGCCTTTTGCTCCAGAGTGTCCTTGGATGACATTTGTTCAGCAGCCACTTGGGCTTCATCCCATACTTTTATTAACCATTACAAGTTGGATATAATTTCCAGAGGGAGAGCATCCTTCGGCTCTGCAGTGCTCCGGAATATCCTTCCATGAGGACCTCCCAAGTTTGGGTAGCTGGGGACTGTCCCACAGGTTGATGAACAAATGAAGTTAACTACTTCACATAAAGAAGTTATGTACTCACCATAACGTTCCATCTGAGTAGGTAAACTTCATTTGTCAGCAACCAACCCCCCTTCCATCTCCCTAACCTATAGTTCGTCCTAGAAGGATTGCTTGTCCTTTTTCTCCGGATAAAACCAGGTTAGGATGTGCAGGTGATCCTTTGTTTTGTAATGTTCTGTGTTACTATAGCAAACTCGATCTGAGGTCAGAGAGGGATGGCAGGGGATTTATGTGTAAGGGGAGGAGCTTGGATCTTGGCTGTTTAAAGCTGCCGGCTCAGATCCGATATGGATCCGATACCCCACAGGTTGCTGACAAATGAAGTTTACCTACTCAGATGGAACGTTATGGTGAGTACATAACTTCTTTTTCCTTCTGATTCTTCAGATCATGAGTCTGTTGACTCTGATCCTTCTGTTTACCTGGACACACCCTTATCTACCTATGAGGATTTCATTCCCTTTTTCCCCACCAGAAGATTTTTCTTTTGGTGAAACCCCGCATACCCTTAGAGAGCATTTCCTGTGGGAGTGCCAGGACTACCCACAGTCCAAAAAGAGACTCAAGTAATTTTTAAACTTGCCTTAGCACAGGCCTCTAGCTATCCCTCCTGTTCTGGAAATTGTAAATGATGTCTTCTTGGAACCCAGCCTTCCCTCTGATACTTTGCCTCCAGCTCCCAGGAAACCTGACAGGTACCCGACTCCCACAAATTCCTCTTTAAGAATCCTGCTGCGGATCCAGAGACCATTTCCCAGGGACCTAAAGGCATTAAGGCTACAACAGCCAAAAACCCTACCCCTTCGGACAGGGACTTTAGGGCTTTAGACAGATTGGGTAAGAAGGTATACACCTCTGCTACTCTTGCTATCAGGGTTTCAAATTGCCAGTTTCATATGTTGAAGTATCAGCAACATATTATGGAGCTAATTAAACAGAAAATGATGTTGATTCCTGATTGTGCAGAACATAAAGATTTACAAGAGTTAATGCATTCTGCTAACCAAGTTGGAAAACATACTTTGCAATGTGGTTTTGATGCCTTAGAAGCATCTCGCAGGGCTGCTGTCACTGGGTCTGTTCTTAGAAGGCATGCTTGGCTTAAGGAACAAATCTTGCCAGACCATGTCAAAGCAAAATTACTAGATGCACCATTAAACCAAGAATGCCTTTTTGGCAATAAAGCAGAATTAAGTCCTCAATAAGATGGAGGAAAAAACTAAATATATGCAAATTGTTAAACATTTCCTACAGGTACAGCCACCCAGATTCAGTAGGCATTGTCCTTCTAAAAACTGGTCCTTTCCAGTCCCTCCCAGATCTTCTCCGTCCAAACCCAGGGGCAGCAGACCACCAAGATTACAGTCTCAGGGTATGCACAGATCTAAGCAATAGAGTGTTCCCACCTCTAAAACAGGGAGTAGTAAACCACCATCCTATGGTAAAATCTTGCAATTACTTATCCTTAACTCTTCCAAGCCTTGCCCAAGTACTTGTACCCTTAGGAGGAAAACTTGCCCTGCATGCAAAAAACTGGGAGTGCATCACCCAGGGCAGATGGGTCTTGAACATTGTATCCCAGGGATACAGATTCTACTTCCACTTACTGCCAACCCCAAGTAGATGGCCAGACCTCCCCCCAAACCAGTGGGAAGAGACCCAAAAGCAAGTACTTTCTCTTCTCAGTATCAAAGCTATTCAACCTGTCCCAGCAGAGCAAAGGGGACAAGGCTTTTATTCCAGACCATTTCTGGTACCCAGATAAGAAAACTCTTGGTGCCCTATCCTGGATCTGTCTATTCTCAATACCTTCCTGATGGTTCCAAAATTCAAAATGCTTACTCTCCAACAGCTGCTTCCTATGCTAGCCAAGGACTCCTGGCTAGCCACCCTAGACTTTAAAGAATCTTACCTGCACATCCCCATAAGGGAATCTTGCAGGAAATATCTACGTTTCACAGCAGGCTCTATGCACTGTCAGTTCTCTGCACTTCCCTTTGGCTTATCTACTGTGCCCATGGTATTCACAAAATGCTTGGCTCCAGCCATTGCATATTGCAGGCAGAGTAAAATTCAAATTTACCCATACTTGGACGATTGGCTGATTCAGGCGGACAGTCACGAATTGCTACTCCAGCATCTGACATTTGTAAAGAGACTTCTAACTTCACTGGGGTACACTATCAACGAAAAGAAATCACATCTGGTACACCACCAACAGATTGTATTCCTGGGAGCAAGCTTGAACACAACTTCCCAGATGGCATTCCTCACTCCAGAAAAACAAATTTATTTGACAAACTACTTCAGGCTACTGGCCACCAAAACCCAGCTATCTGCAAGAAAAATACTGCAAGCCCTAGGGTTCATGGCCTTTTGCATTCTACTAATTCCATATGCAAGACTGCATATGAGGAAACTTCAGTGGTACTTAAGTCTCTGGTGTCAACATTCTCAGGACCTGGAAACAATGATTCCTATCATCCCTTGTCTAAGGGTAGAGTTCCTTTGGTGGGCAAAGGCCTGCTACCACAATAAAGGACTCCCTTTCACTCAACCCCTGCCACCCAAACCCTAACAACAGACTCATCAGACTATGCATGGGGGACTCACATGGCAGGACCATGCATTCAAGGCAAATGGAGCCCAAACCAAATGCACCTGCATATCAGTCAAAAAGAAATGTTAGCTGTACAGAATGCTCTGACAGCCTTTAAATGCCTTATTCTTCCAGGGCAACTACTGATAAAGACAACACCACATTTATGTGGTACATAAGCAGGGGGGGAACCCATTCCTACCCACTCTGTGGAAAACCGCCTTGAGCAATCACGTGCACCTGCATGCTCATTTCTTGCCAGGCACACTAAATTCACTGGCAGGCAACTTGAGCAGAAATTTAATGGACTCACATGAGTGGAAACTGGAACCCAAATCATTCAAGCTTCTGATCCACAGATGGGCAGCAGATGTGGAACTCTTTGCTTCCCGTCAGCACTATCAATTGAGCAAATATTGCACCAGAACTTCCCACAGCCAAGCATGGAAAGTGGATGCCCTGTCATTTACATGGGAAAACCTCTCAATCTGTGCCTTTCCCCCTCTGCCCCTCCTCTCGAAGGTTCTACTGAAGATCAAACAGGACAAGCCAAGGACAATCCTAATTGCACCAGACTGGCCACACCAGCACTGTTACCCACTTTTGGGCAGTCTGACAGTACTGCCACCATGGCACCTGCCTCAGACTCCCTCCCTGCTGTCCCAGCAGCAGGGCCAGATTTTGCATCCTCAGCTACAAACCCTGAACCTAGCAGCCTGACTCATCCTCTGAACTCACCAGCAACCCTCAGTAAACAGGTGCTGGATGTCATTCTTGAGGCAAGGAGGCCTAGTACTAGAAAATCCTATTCATAAAAGTGGAAGAGATACTGTTGTTGAAGGCACTCTCAAGGAATGAACACAACTGTGCCCTGCTTACCTCATATACTAGATTACTTAAAATGCTCCACAAAGGCCTGTCCTTCTCTTCAATTAAGATTCATGCCTCTGCCATCTCAGCTCATTATAATACTGAGCCACCCCTCTTCTCTCATCCTCTGGTCAAACAGTTCCTGAGAGGAGCCAAAAATGTAAGATCCCCAGAGCTCCCACTCCAGCCTGGGACCTTAACTTTGTATTTGAAAAACTCACTCTTCCACCCTTTGAACCTGCTGCTTCAGCAGAGTTAAAATTCCTCTCCTGGAAAACAGCTTTACTTCTAGCCATCACTTCAGCAAGAAGAGTGTCTGAATTGCAGGCCCTTATGGCAGTGGAACCCTTCATAATCTTCCATGCGGACAGGGTTTCTCTCAGGACTAACTCATCATTTATACTCAAGGTGGTATCTAGTGTGGCTTTTAAACCATTCCATTCATTTGCCAATCTTTTTCCCCTAATCCGCAGAATAAAGGGGAAAGGATCCTGCACTCCCCGGATGTGCACAGGCAGCTTGGGTTCTATCTGGACAGGACTAAACCTTTTCAGAAAATCTGACCATCTGCTAGTCAGCTTTGCTACAGGGACAGAGGGCAAGGCCATTTCAAAGCAAACCATTTCTAAATGGATAGCACACTGCATCAATTATTGCTACAAACACCATGGGAAATCTACCCCACAAGGGATCAGAACACATTCCACTAGGACTACATCAACCTCTACAGCATTTCTCAGGGGAGTCCCTACCAGGGACATCCTGGAAGCTGCAACCTGGAGCTCTGTGCACAACTTCACCAAGCATTACCACTTATCTCTCTTTTCTAAATCCAGAGCTGGATTTGCCACAGCAGTCTTACAGGGCCTGCTTGCCAGCCCTAATGCTTCTTGACTGCCTCCACCCATCCTCAGCTTTGGAAGTCAACCCAAATGCGATGATTGCAACAGTGAAACACGAAGAACATAGTACAGTTGTGTACACTTACCATAAATGTAGATGTTTGAGTGTATTCACTGTTTCAATCCTGGTTACCCTCCCTCCAGCCTCCTGACTCCTCTATACTTCTACCTATTCTTTTTTGTTTGCCCATATCTTATAGCATTGGTATTTACTTTCTATTGGAGGTGTTCCACACCATGTATTTGCTTCCTATTGTGGGGGCTCCTGACGTCTGGGGCAAGAAAAACTGATGTAATGGCATCGGATGCATGTTTTATACCTCTGACGATCTGACGTCATGGAAGAAGCGACAGCATCTGATGCAGAAATCCCAGGACTCTGGTATTCAGGCCGACTGAGGGCTTCTTGTAGGCAGATAACCCAAATGTTATGACTGTAACAGTGAATACACTCTAACATCTACATTTATGGTAAGTATACACAGCTATACTTTTATACTACTAGGGGAAATTTGGCCAGGGCATTGTGAAACTTCCCCTACTAATTTCAATAGGTGCCCTGGGATCTTTTTATCATCCACCTGAGCTACCACCAACTCAATCAGATGGAGCCTCTGTTTAATGTCTTATCCAAAGGACACCACAGGAGTACAGCATATCCCCCCCTTATGCTGCACTGCAGTATCAGCACTCAGTCTACCTGGTGTGGGAATAGAACCCATAGTTTTTTCCACCAAAGGTGTGTGTGCAATGTATTCCATCACTGGCACTGCTTGAGAAAGTTGGCAAGAATTTGGGAGACTGCGCCTGCCAGTTAATAAGTTCCCAAATGTAAGGACCTTGGTAACTAAAGCCAGAGTTCTGGAGAACTCAAGCCAAAGTGAGGGAACTACTGACAGTATCGGAACAAAAAATCCCAGGCACTAACGGTTGTAGGCAACAAAAGCATAAATCCAGTAAACCCAATGATAAGCCAAGTAGCACAATTATAGAGAAAAAAAAAGTTTAATAGTAATCACTTTCGCGGTTCAAACACCGCTTCTTCAGACTACAAAGAAATACAGTGTATTAACATGCTTAAATAATAAAATGCAGTCAGTCACAATCAGTCAGTTATCTCTTGTTTAACATTTTGGAAGGAACGTACTCATAAAAACAGTAAAACATTTTCATTAAGAAAGCAGTTCAGCTACATGTCAGTGTTTAAGGTCACATCCTTTAAGGAATGGTTTAAGAGACACTTTACTATTCAGGCCTGGTGGTTTATCTGCTTTAAAAAATAATCCACTTTTGCTCATTGGCTTCTGTGATATTTCTTATATTACCACCTCGCATATTAGTTTGTATAATTTCTAGAGCAAAAAAATGAAAGCAATGTTAATCTCCTTTCTCTGTGACGTGGTGTGCCAAGGCATTTTCTCGCTTTTTAATTTTAATGTCTCTAAAGTGCTCCAATATCCTTTCTCTTAAGGTACAGTTAGTCTTGCCAATATAGTACATATAACATGTTGTGCAGAAACTAAAATAAATAATATTCCTCGTTGTGCAATCAGCATAGAAGTTAAAATCAGTTTTCGTACTTAGCTGGTGATGTGTAAACTGGCTGCCACAAAAAATGCTTACATGCTGAGCATCCTCTACAAGGATAGGTGCCATGTCTATCCGAGTGTAACATACTTCATTCCTGACTGACCTTATAACATAAGTGCCTTTTCAAAGATTTAATGAAAGAGAAACTAGGCTGATTAGTAATGTCATCTTTTAATTCATCTATTGTAGTAAGAATGTTCCAATTTCTTTGTGTAATATTACAGAAGGTACCTACATCACTAAAGTAAGACAGTGTTACTCTTAAATTATTACTTGTAGTGTGATTATTTCCTTCTAATACCATCACATATTCCTCATCCATGGCATTACTTTGACTATAATATGGTTTACATCTGTCCTATCTATATGTCCATGCTTTCTTCTATACATTTTACTGTGCCCCTCGCCTTATAGCCTCTTTCTAAAAATTCTTGTTTAAGATTCAGCAGTGCCAAATTCAGTTGTGTATCATCATTGTAAAGACGCATAACTCTAAAAGCCTGCCCTTTTAATACATTGCGTTTCACATGGCTTGGGTGCATGCCTTTGTTGTGTAATAGATTATTCTTCCTCATTGGCTTCCTATAAAGGCTTGTCTTTATGCTTTGTAATACATCTTTGTTTATCTTAACATCTAGAAAATCTACTTTTTCTCTAGAATATTTAGATGCAAATCTTAAAAAATTAGTTGCATTCTGTAAATATCCAATGAATTCTCTCAACCTTTCTCTTGTATCATTCCAAAGCAAAAAAAAAATCAACAAAACACACATACCATTTTATGGATTCCTTAAATCTTTCATTTTGAAGGACCAATTTAGTCTCCCATTGCACTAGGGCAAGGTTGGCGTAGCTATTGACACAAGGTGTGCCCATAGCCACGCCACCCTTCTGTAGAAAAAACTCTGCCTCAAAAACAAATATGTTATTGTCTAATATGTCCAGCAATGCACATATAAGGTTAACTTTATTAGCATTAACACTTTTAGAAAGTAGAAACATCCTTATATCTATACCCCATGTATTGGGTATAACTGTAAACAGTGATTCAATATCAAGAACCACAAACATATATGTCCCATTTCTGATATTTTATGATATAGCTGTTGTAAAAACGTCTTAGTATCTTTTAACACTGAGTCTCAACTCCCTAAGAATGGACGTAGATTTTTCTCAACAAATAAAGACATGGGCTTAGTGGCCCAGCCTCTGCTGGACACAATCTGTCACATAGGTGGTGTACAGTAGGATGTTTGTGAATCTTAGGTAATCCATGCATGTTTGCCACTAAAGGATGTTCTACTGTAAAATATTTAAATAAATATTCAGAAAGCATGCCTGTAATCAAATCAAAAATTAAAAATGAGATTCTGTCTGTAATGCCCTTGAGTGCAGTACTTGAAATACGTACGTAAGTGTGTTCATCGTAAAGGAGACCACGCATTTGTTGTAAATATAATTCTTTCTGTAACACCACTATTCCACCACCCTTATCTGCTGGTCTGATTTCAATACTTGACATGTTTTTTAATTCATGTAGGGCCTGATATTCCACTTGTGACATATAATAATTAGGTTTTGTACCTTTACTATATTCATTCCTTATCTCCTTCTCACAGACTTCTAAAAAAGTCTCAATAATAGGGTGGTGTGGGGGAATGAAGGTATTGTTTTTTTAAATTTTCATAATGTTCCTTATCCCCTTTAAACATCGTTTTTAATGTCAATTTCCTACCAAAAAGTTTCAATTCTTTTAACAGATCAACTAGTTCAGCTTTCTGTGCTGGTGTAAAGTTTAGGCCTTTAGCTTGCTGTTTGTGCTTCCGTTAAAACTATAGAAGAAATGTTGAAAACTAGACCTGGTTGTGGCATTTCCAGCTCTTCCCTTTGTTCATTGGGTCAGTTACACTGTTGAGACGTTGAATTCTTCCCTTCCATACACGACTCCTCGATCGTTCTGTTATTGGGAGTGGATCTTTCAATAAAAAACAATTCTGCTGTGAAGGATTATCTGCAGCATTCTCTCCTGAGTGCAGTCGTGTTATTTTGGGTCCTACTGCCGTGTCCGTTCTTTCGCTGTTTATTTCAGATGTTTATCGTGTTACACTGCTGCAGTCATTACACTTGGGTTATCCTGTCGTCAGGTGGTTCCCCAGTCGGCCCGAGTTCCAAAGTCTTGGTCTGGGGTCAGTTGTTGTCGCCTCCTCCCTGACGTCAGTGCAACAGGGGTATATAAGATGCAGCCGACGCCGTTTTCTTCTGTCTTTCTTGCCGTGCAGTGCCCAAAGAAAAAGCAGTTCGCAAGTGCCGGTCGGCCGTCTCCTGAGATTTTCATTCCGAATCTAAAATTGAAGTCTTCTACAAAGCTAAGTACCCCGTTGGAGAAACTTTTTCTTGCCTCAGACCAATGTCAGTAAAAATTAATAACTATTTCTTGTGGGAAGCAAATACCTCATAAGGATTTCCATTCTTATTGTATCCCATGCCTAGGCCCAGACCACAACGTCACTGGTTGTCGGTTTTGTGCTAGGTTTAACAAGCGCACTGTTAAACGTATGTTTGATTTTGCCCGACATTATTTTGGTAGAAAATTCAATTATACCATACCATCGGATCTTCCGACGACCGGAATACATAAAAAGCACAAAGACAAGGATAGGCATCCGAGGCCCAAAACTGACGACGAAGCCTTTTCTAGGCCAGTCGCCGGTTCTCTGGTTTTCAGCGAGGCGCCTTCGCAGCCCCTGACGACCACTTCTGTAGAACAACAGGCCGCCTCTGACTCCCACGTGGAGATGGCTGGGCCTTCGGACGCACAAGTTATTCAGCCTACCGAAACTAACGCTTCAGAGGGATCCGGAGTAGCAGAGCTACCCACAGCTACAGAGATTGTTTTCAGACCTACTCAGTTAAGCATTAAACCCTCTGCTAAGTCTAATCCTCCTTTAAAATCAAAGAAACAAATACAGCATTCTCCAGGACAGGCCTGCATGCCTAAGAAACAAATGCTCAAAATGGCCGAAGACCTAATCACTCTGATCAGGGGATCCCATCCCCCTCCTGATAAAAGGCCTAGACAGGATGCAGACTATGATTCATTCGACCAGGTCTCCATCTCTTCAGATTCATCCTCAGACCTAGGATATTCTTTACCCCCCTTATGAGGATTCTGATGCTGAGGAGTCAGTTCCATCAGCCTCTATGCCTGAGGACTACTCCTTTGGGGAAACCTTGCATACCATGAGGGAGCATTTCCATTGGGAAGGCCAGGATTACTCAGAATCCAAGAAAAGGCTCAGAGACCTCCTTTTATTACCTCAACACAGACTCCTTGCTATTCCGCCAGTGTTGGATATTGTGGATGATGTGTGTACTGAATCCAGCTTAAATCCTGATTCCTTACCTCCAGCCCCAGTTAAACCTGACAGATATACAGAGTCCCTGACTCGCACAAATTTCTGTATAAAAGCCCTGTCGCCGACCCTGAAACCATTCTCAGGGACCCAAAGGGGTTAAGGCCTCATCAGCCAAGAATCCAGTTCCCTCTGATAGAGATTCCAGAGCATTAGACAGATGGGGAAAGAAAGTATATACGTCTGCAACTTTAGCAACGAGAGCCTTAAATTGCCAGTTTCACATGCTAAAATATCAGCAATTTTTGATGTCTCCGTTGAAACAAAAAATGCTTCCAGATTCAGATCCTCCTAATTTTAAAGAAATGCAGAATTTATTGCATGCAGCTGAACAATTGGGAAAACATACTTTGCAATGTGGTTTTGATTCTTCAGAGGCCTCCTGTAGAGCAGCAGTTACAGGCTCTGTCATTAGAAGACATGCTTGGTTAAAAGAACATACGTTACCAGAACATGTTAAAGCAAACTTATTGGATGCACCTTTGCAGCAGGATGTGTTATTTGGAGTTAAGGCAGAAGAGGTATTAAAGAAAATGGAGGATAATGCAAAATCTATGCAGACGGTGAAGGATTTCTTACAGGTTCATCCTCCTCGATTTAGCAGAAATTGGCCAACTAAGAATTGGTCCTTTCCAGTTGCAGATAGACCTCAAAGGGGAAGATACAGACGTCCAAGAGGTAGAGGTCAACCACAAGGTCCTTACAGGCCTGGACAATGGGTTGCATCAGGTCAGAAAGAAGGAGAAGACAGGCCCCAACCATATAAAAAGCAGCCCCAATGACTTCCCACTACAGCTGCCAAACAGCTCTCTCTTGGCAGCCCCCTTGGGAGGAAAACTGGCACTTTTCTATCACAATTGGCATATGATCACCAAAGACAAATGAGTTCTCAACATTGTATCTCAAGGTTACAGGTTCCACTTTCACACACTGCCAAGGTTAAAAGGAATGCCAAATCTGCCACCAAATCAATGGGCAAAGGCTCAAAAACAAATTACAGCACTCATGGATATGAGAGCTATTCAAAAGGTACCACCACAGGAGCAAGGACAAGGATTCTACTCAAGACTCTTTCTGGTCCCCAGAAAGGACAAAGCCTGGAGGCCCATCTTCTCTAAACACTTACCTGGATGTTCCGAAATTCAAAATGTTGACACTACAGCAGCTTCTTCCCATGCTGGGCAAGAAAGCTTGGCTCGTGACCTTGGGACCTCAAGGAGGCATACCTGCATGTCTCTATCAGACAAAACTGCAGAAGATACCTCAGATTCATAGCTGGTTCAGTGCACTATCAGTTCTCTGCACTGCCCTTTGGCTTATCTACTGCGCCCAGGGTCTTTACAAAGTGCCTGGCACAAGTGATTGCATTTTGCAGACAAAAAGGAATCCAAAAAATCCATACCTGGACGACTGCCTCATTCAAGCAGAGAGAAAGGACATTCTTCTAATGCATCTGGTGTTTGTAAAAAGGTTGCTAATTTCTCTAGGGTACACAGTAAACAAAAAGAAGTCAAAACTAGTGCCCTCACAACAGATAATATTCCTGGGTGCCAGCTTAAATACAACGGCCCAGATGGCTTATCTCACGCCAGACAAACAAGGACAACTGACTCAATATTTTCAGTTGCTGGCAAAAAAGTCCCATCTCCTTGCAAGAAAAATTCTGCAGGCCCTGGGATTCATGGCATCCTGCATACTACTAATTCCATATGCCAGACTGCATATGAGGAAGTTACAATGGTACCTAAAAAGTGTTTGGACTCAGCACTCTCACAGTTTAGAAACAGTAATACCAGTAATTCCCTGCCTACAACAGGAGTTTCGATGGTGGGCACAGGCATGTCACCTCAACAAGGGTCAGCCTTTCACTCTACCCACAGCCAGGCAGACTCTAACAACAGATGCTTCGGATTACGCCTGGGGAGCACACATGGCACGAAAATGTATTCAGGGCAAGTGGACCACAGACTTAATGCAACTTCACATCAATCAAAAAGAGATGTTGGCTGTTCAAAATGCCCTAACAGCTTTCAAGGACCTTCTGCATCCAGGACAATTATTATTAAAGAACAGATAACACCACAGTAATGTGGTACATAAACAAGCAAGGGGGCACTCATTCTTATCCCCTATGCAGGCAAGCCATGACCTTGTGGAACACAGCTCTAACTTACCAAGTTCATCTGCAAGCACAATTCCTGCCAGGAAAGAAAAATACTCTGGCAGACGACCTAAGCAGAAATATCATGGACCCTCCTGAATGGAAATTGAATCCACAAATCTTCAGCATGGTAACGCAAAAATGGGGGTGCCCAGACATAGATCTTTTTGCCTCCCCACTGAATTGCCAACTACAAAAATTCTGCACAAGGACTTACCACTCACAAGCATGAAAAGTGGATGCTCTTTCGTTCAGCTGGAAAAGCCTAAAAGTTTATGCCTTCCCACCACTGCCTCTCCTTTCAAAGATACTCCTAAAAGCCAGATAAGAAAAAACACAGATGATCCTGATTGCTCCAGACTGGTCACGCCAGCACTGGCACCCAATCTTAAAGAACTTAACTCAAGACCCACCATGGATTTTGCCTTACATTTCACACCTTCTGACTCAACAAAACAATCTGATCCTGCACGGTCAGCTCAGAACCCTAAACCTGGCTGCATGGCAGATTCATTAGTCAAACAGGCATCACCTCTCTCCTAAAGCGGTTATGGATGTCATTTTGGAGGCCAGGAGGCCTAACACCAGGAAATCTTACTCAGAAAAATGTAACAGATTCTGTGCTTGGAACCAGGCTCAAAGCATTGACCCTCTTGTCCCAAACATTCCTCAGATTTTACAATACTTAACTGAGATGCTGGACAAAGGCCTATCCTTCTCATCTATTAAGATCCACGCCTCTGCCATTTCAGCTCATTACAACACGGATCCTCCATTATTCTCTCATCCCTTGCTAAAGCAGTACCTCAGAGAAGCTAAAAACAGAAGACCACCCCGGAGAGCACCAACTCCAACTTGGGACCTCAATTTTGTTTTGGAAAAACTGACCTTGCCACCTTTTGAGCCAGCAAATACAGCCAATCTAAAATTTTATCATGGAAAACAGCACTGCTCCTGGCAGTAACTTCAGCACAGAGAGTCTCTCAGATCTACAGGCATTAATGGCAGTGGAACCTTTTATAATATTTCATCAGGACAGGGTTTCTTTAAGGACAAACCTTACCTTTATGCCAAAGGTGGTATCTAGTGTGGCTCTTAACCAAACCATCCATTTGCCAACTTTTTATCCAAACCCCCAGAATAAAGGGGAGAAACTTCTGCACTCTTTGGACATACACAGGCAGCTCTGCTTCTACTTGGACAAAACAAAAGCTTTCAGGAAAACTGAGCAACTGTTTGTAGCATATACTGCAGGATTACAGGGCAAGGCTATCTCAAAGCAAACTATTTCCAAATGATAGGACACAGTATTCGTTACTGCTACACACAGCATGGAAAATCAGTCCCTAATAACATTAGGCCACATTCTACCAGAGCAACAGCCTTTCTCAGAGGAGTACCAACCAAGGAAATTTTGGAGGCTGCAACTTGGAGTTCAGTGCACATCTTTACCAAGCATTACCACTTGCCTCTTTACTCTAAATCCAGAGCAGGATTTGCCACTGCAGTTCTGCAGGGCCTCATAGCCAAGCCTAACTCTTTATAGACCAGCCACCCAACCTTAGCTTTGGGATTCTACCCAAGTGTGATGACTGCAGTAGTGTAACACGATGAACATAGTACAGTTTTGTACCTACCGTAAATGTAGATGTTCGAGTGTTCACACTGCTTCAGTCCAGGTTACCCTCCCTCCATCCCCTCTGTCCTAGCTGGACTTATCTATACCTTTCTGCCCTATACAACCTTTGTGGTGTATTTGCTTGTAACTGAAGGTATTATTTTTATTTTTTATATATGTTTTATTAGCAATATGTATTGCCTACCTACTTGGGGGCACCTGACATCTGGGGCAAGAAAAACTGAAGAAAATGGCATCGGATGCATCTTATATACCCCTGGCGCACTGACGTCAGGGAAGAAGCGACAGCAACCGACGCCTGGCCAAGACTTTGGAACTCTGGCCGACTGCAGGACCGCCTGACAGCAGGATAACCCAAGTGTGATGACTGCAGCAGTGTGAACACTCGAACATCTACATTTATGGTAGGTACAAAACTGTACTTTGTGTGGATGAAGAGTCTTAGGGGGTACTTAAAGAGGAAGAGTGGCATTGAGAAGTATTGAACATTTTAGCAATAATATCAGTTATTGATTTTATGACGTGGATGTTAAATTCTTCAGCAATTTGAGAGGAAGGGGCATTTAGTGAAACCTTGGGTTCCTTTTTTGTTTTGGGGTGGATTAGACATGAGAAAGTAGACCAGAATTTTTTGGATTAGTTTTGTGGTTCTGCTGTAGCTGACTATAGTATATCTGTTTGTGTCTAGTAACTAGTTTTTTTTTTTTTTTTTTCTTGATTACATAGCTGCTTGAAAGTAATGAGATCTTGCTGATGTTCATCGTGCATACAGCTGCAGTCATAACAGATGGGTTATCCTGCCGTCAGGCAGGTCCTCGGTCGGCCGAAATCCAAAGTCTAGGTCTGGCGTCAGTTGTCGTCGCTTCCTCCCTGACGTCAGTGCGGCAGGGGTATAAAAGAGCCAGCCGACGCCATCATCTTCAGTCTTTCTTGCCGCGCGGTGCCCGAAGCAGAAGAAGTTTGCAAGTGCCGGTCGGCCAGCTCCTGAGATTTACGAAAATATTTCAGCCGAAGTCTTCTTGAAAGCTAAGTACCCCGTTGGGGAAACTTTTCTTGCCTCAGACCGATATCAGACAAAGTTAATAATTGCATTTCATGTGGGAAGCAAATACCGCATAAGGATTTCCATTCTTTCTGTATTCCTTGCTTAGGCCCAGACCACGACGTCTCGGCCTGCCGTTTTTGTGCTAGATTCAACAAACGCACTATTAAGCATCGGGCGGAGTTCGCCCACCACTATTTTGGTAAAAAATTTAATTACATTATGTCGTCGGATACTCCGACTCCAGTTTTGAGTAAAAGACGCAAAGATAAGGACCGACATACGAGGTCCGCGCCTTCTACCAACACCACACTAAGGCCGACTACCGGTTCTCCTGTTCTCAGCGAGGAGCCTACGCAGCCCCTGAGTACCGATGACACTTCATTACCGGTGTCTTCTGTGCCCGAGGTCGCAGGCTCCTCGGCCCTCATTCCGACTACAGATAACGACACCACTCTTGGCGGGGAAACTCAGAGTTTAGACAGGCCTGCCATTTCTCAAGGTGTCTTCAGGCCTTCCTCCTTCTCCATTAAGGCTTTCACAAAATCTAAAGCAGCCATGAAAACTAAAAAACAAGGACCACGGACCCCCTCTCAAGGACCCATGCCTAAAAACAGATGCTCAAAATGGCTGAGGATTTGATTACTCTTATCAGGGGTTCTCAACCCCCCTCGGACAAAAGGCCCAGATTGCAGGAAGACTACCCTTCCTCAGATCAAGCCTCCATTACCTCAGAACATTCTGAGGACCAGGAATATACATATTCTCCTTTTGAAGACTCTGATGCAGAGGAGTCTATTCCCTCGCCCCCCCCCCCCCCCCGAGGACTACTCTTTTGTGGAAACCCTACATACTTTGAGGGAACACTTTCACTGGGAAGGCCAAGATTACTCAGATTCCAAGAAAAGGCTCAGGGATTTTCTCTTGCTCCCCCAGCATAGGCCTCTGGCTAGCCCTCCTGTCTTAGATATATTAGATGATGTGTACACAGAAGCCAGCCTCAACCCAGATTCTTTACCTCCAGCTCCTGTTAAACCAGATAGGTATTACCGGGTTCCGGATTCACACCAGTTCCTATACAAAAGCCATACTGCTGACCCAGAAACTATTTCACAGGGTCCCAAGGGAATTAAGGCCTTTACTGCTAAAAACCCATTACCTTCAGAGAGAGATTCCAGAGCTTTAGAAAGGTGGGGGAAAAAGGTGTATACCTCGGCCAGTTTAACCATGAGGGCATTAAACTGTCAGTTCCATATGTTAAAGTATCAACAGTTTTTGTTATCTCAGTTGAAAAGCAAAATGACACAACCTGAGCAACCAGATTTAAAGGAGTTGCAGGATTTGTTGCATAGTGCAGAGAAAGTGGGTAAACATACCTTGCAGTGTGGTTTTGATGCTTTAGAGGCCTCTTGTAGAGCTGCTGTTACAGGGTCTGTCATACGTAGACATGCTTGGCACAAAGAACAAACCTTACCAGATCATGTCAAAGCTAAATTACTAGATGCACCTCTTCATAAAGATGTATTGTTTGGTGTTAAAGCTGAGGAGGTACTAAAGAAAATGGAGGAAAAGGCAAGATCAATGCAAACAGGGAAAGATTTCCTGCAGGTACAACCTCCACGTTTCAGCAGAAACTGGCCTTAAAAAAATTGGTCCTTTCCAGCCACGGACAGACCTCAGAGGCAGATACAGGCGCCTGAGGGGTGGAGGGCAATCTCAAGGATCATTCAGAGCCAGACAATGGCAAGCACCAACCCCAAGAGGTGGAGAAGATAGATCACAGTCATTCAGAAAGCAGACACAATGACTTTCCCCTTTGCCTGCCAAGCAAAGCTTTAATGGCAGCACGTTTAGGCGGAAAACTGGCATTATTCTCAAAAAATTGGCATATTGTCACAAAAGACAAATGGATCCTGGACATTATAGACAGAGGCTACAGATTCCACTTCCACACCCTTCCAAAAATGAGAGACATGCCAAACCCGACACAAAATCAAAGGGCAGAGGCACAAAAACAAATTTCAGCTCTCATGGACATGAAAGCTATTCAAGAGGTACCTGCAAAAGAACAAGGTCAAGGTTTTTATTCCAGACTATTCCTGGTACCAAGGAAGGACAAAGATTGGAGACCTATTTTAGACCTATCCATCCTAAACACATATTTACACGTACCAAAATTCAAGATGCTCACATTACAGCAGCTTCTTCCCATGCTGGGCAAGGAGTCTTGGCTGGTAACATTGGACCTCAAGGAGGCATACCTGCATGTCCCTATCAGACAAGATTGCAGAAGATACCTCAGATTTCTTGCAGGTTCAACCCATTATCAATTATCTGCAATTGCCCTTTGGCTTATCTACTGCGCCCAGAGTGTTTACAAAATGCCTGGCATCAGTAATTGCCTTCTGCGGACTTCAAGGGATACAAATATACCCATATCTGGACGACTGCCTGATCCAAGCGGACAGCAAGCACATACTTCTGAAACACCTGGCGTTTGTAATAAAACTGTTGAACTTTCTGGGATACACAGTTAACAAAAAGAAATCAAAACTAATACCCTCTCAAACAATAATTTTCCTGGGTTCCAGCTTGAATACAAACACCCAGGTGGGCCTACCTCACGCCAGACAAACAAGGGCAACTATCTCAATACTTCAGCAAAATGGCAACCTTCACCAGGCTGACTGCAAGGAAAGTCCTGCAGGCTCTGGGATTCATGGCATCTTGCATCCTGCTGATCCCATGTGCAAAGCTGCATATGAGGAAACTTCAGTGGAACCTAAAAAACTTATGGTCTCAACACAGCCACAGTTTGGAAACAATTATACCACTCATTCCATGTCTTCAAATGGAATTTCTGTGGTGGGCTCAGGCATGCCAAAGAAACATAGGTCTCCCCTTCTGCATACCTCAAGCAAATCCAATCATCACAACAGACGCCTCTGACTACGCCTGGGGGACCCACATGACAGATCAGTGCATTCAGGGAAAATGGTCCCAAAAAGAGAAGCACCTACACATCAATCAAAAGGAAATGCTAGCAGTGCAAAATGCTATTATGGCCTTCAAAGACCTACTGCATCCAGGCCAGCTATTGATAAGGACAGACAACACCACAGTGATGTGATACATAAACAAACAGGGGGGAACTCATTCATACCCCCTGTGCAGACTAGCCATGTCCCTTTGGAACACAGCT
Source organism: Protopterus annectens (assembly GCF_019279795.1). Taxonomy (NCBI): domain Eukaryota; kingdom Metazoa; phylum Chordata; order Ceratodontiformes; family Protopteridae; genus Protopterus; species Protopterus annectens. Next base: position 1,643,500,839 of record NC_056744.1, on the reverse strand, counting down.
CTGGAATTGCAAATCCAACTTCAGGCACAATTCCTGCCAGGGAAGAAAAACACACTGGCAGACAGCCTAAGCAGAAATATGACAGATCCACACGAATGGAAGTTGCATCCTCAAGTTTTCGCAAAGATAACTCAGGCATGGGGACAGCCAGACATAGATCTCTTTGCTACCCACAGAAATTACCAACTGAAAAAATTTTGCTCAAGGACCTATCATCCACAGGCCTGAAAAGTGGACGCACTTCCTTTCAATTGGACAACATTGACAGTCTATGCCTTTCCATCTCTCCCTCTGCTGCCCAAAGTTCTATTAAAAGCCAGAGCAGAGAGGCCAAAAATGATTCTTATTGCTCCAGACTGGCCAAGACAACACTGGTATCCACTCCTGAAGAGCCTGACACATTCCCCACCATGGATCCTGCCTCTAGTGCCTCTTCTGTTGTCCCAGCACAACTTCAAAACTCTTCACAGCCAGCTAAAAACCCTCAATCTAGCCGCATGGAGAATCCCTTGATTTCCCAACAGACCCTCTTCTCCAAGGAGGTGCAGGATGTCATCTTGGAGGCCAGAAGACCTTCTACTAGAAAAGCCTACTCTGCCAAATGGAAACGGTTTTGTGCCTGGAATCAGAAAAAGGGCCAGAATCCTTGGGTAATAAATTTACCTCAAATATTACAGTACCTAGCTGAGATGTTAAACAGTGGACTTTCCTTCTCCTCTATCAAGATCCATGCTTCAGCCATTTCTGCACAATACAACACAGATCCTCCTTTATTCTCTCATCCTCTCTTAAGACAGTTCCTCAGAGGGGCTAAGAATATAAAACCCCCAAGGAAACCACCAGTCCCTGCTTGGGACCTCAACTTCATATTGGAAAAACTGATCCTGCCTCCGTTTTAGCCAGCTGCTTCAACAGAACTACAATATTTGTCATGGAAAACAGCCTTCCTTCTGGCCATCACCTCCGCACGCAGGGTTTCGGAACTACAGGCCCTCATGGCTGTGCAGCCTTTCATTATTTTCCATCAGGAGAGAGTTTCCTTATGAACCAACCCTTCCTTTATGCCAAAGGTAGTATCCAGTGTAGCCTTGAATCAGACTATCCACTTACCTACCTTTTACCCTAACCCACAAAACAAAGGGGAAAGACTACTACATTCCTTGGACATTCACAGACAACTTCGTTATTATTTGGACAGGACAAAGGCATTCAGGAAATCCGAGCAACTCTGTGTGTCCTATGCTACAGGTGCTCAAGGAAAGGCTATCTCCAAACAGACAATCTCAAAATGGATAGCCCACTGCATACGCTTTTGTTACTAATTTCATGGAAAAACTGTGCCTTCAAGCATCAGATCCCACTCCACAAGGGCCACAGCTACCTCTGCAGCGTTCCTCAGGGGGGTTCCTACCAAGGACATTTTGGAAGCAGCCACTTGGAGTTCAGTGCACACTTTCTCCAAACACTATCACCTTCCACTTTACTCTAAATCTAGAGCGGGCTTTGCCACAGGCAGTCTTGCAGGGCATCCTTGCTCCTCCTAGTTCCACTTAGTGCCTGCCACCCCTATTTAGCTTTGGGATTCTACCCATCTGTTATGACTGCAGCTGTATGCACGATGAACATAGTACAGTTTTGTACCTACCATAAATGTAGATGTTAGAGTGCTAATACAGCTGCAGTCCAGGTTTGCCTCCCTCCATCCCCTCTTAGGACAGGCCTTATGACAAACACCTTCTCATACAACCTGATTTGGGTATTCTTTTATGGTGTATTTGCTTGCAAACTACTGTTTTTTGATTATTCTACATTGCATTATTACATAAGTTTATGTTTTGCCTTCCTTCTGGGGGCACCTGACATCTGGGGCAAGAAAAACTGAAGAAGATGGCGTCGGCTGGCTCTTCTATACCCCTGCCACACTGACGTCAGGGAGGAAGCGACGACAACCGACGCTGGACCTAGACTTTGGAATTCGTCCGACCGAGGACCCGCCTGATGGCAGGATAACCCATCTGTTATGACTGCAGCTGTATTAGCACTCGAACATCTACATTTATGGCAGGTACAAAACTGTACTTTTTCTTCATAGAGCCCAGGCTACATCACTTTTTTCATTAGGTTTTTACATTCCTTAGTTAAGGCATAGAGTTGTTTTTTGATTCTTTTGGTTCATACTGGAGTTAGGGTGCCTAGTAGTTTTAGGAAGCAGTTATTAAAGAAGTGTACTACTTCATCTAGTGGCAGTAGTGTTAGTGGAGACCAGTTTATTTTGAGTAGTAGGTCATTAAACCTGTAATTAGAGAGGTTATAAACTGAATTTAGAGTGTGAGTTTTGGAGAGTGAGTGACAAAGGCAGGTAGGCTGTCACTAAGGGTGTCTGAATATGTACCAGCATTAATAAAGTTAGCAGGTTGTGATACCAGGGTCCAGTCTAAGGTGGGATGTTGGCTGTATTGTTTATTATAGCTAGTAGGGCTGGAGATTAGTTGAGAAAAAACGTGAAAGTTGATGCTGTTTGAAGGTAGTTGGGATGTGATGGTTTGCCAGTCTCTGTTGGTGTCCCCTAAAATGATTGTTTCATGTTGAAATTTATGGGTAGTCCAGGAGAGTATGCCTTCAAGAATAGGGGTATTATTACCAGGGAGATAAAGAGCAATTATCCATATTCTTTGTATTGTTGAGGTTTAAGAAGGATATTACCAGTTCTGCTGAAGAAATCATTGGGTGTAATTTACATATGGTGTATTATTAAGGTTGGCAGAATAGAGTAATGCTAAGCCTCCACCTTTTCCTTAGGGTTCTCTCGGATCTCAGTAGGCTGTAGTTTGGGAAGTTGAAGTTCATAGTCTGGTTTGTGAGGTTTTAGCCATGTTTCAGTGAGGGCTAGTATGTCGGGCTTCTGATGATCTAAATGGAGGGGGGATATTTTATTAAAGGACCACTACAGGCAAATGATGAAAAAATATATATATTTTATCTTGCCATGATTTACTGCACCTCCCAAAGCTGCCTGCAACAAAATAAGTACTTATTCCTAATTTTATTTTGTTTTTACTCTTGTCTGTCCTCATGGGGGCAGACATTGTGATTCCTTTGGAAAGCTAACTCACGTAATGCATAGATTGTGAGAATAAATAGCCCTACTGTTTGACCGTTTGTTGTCAGACTAGAGTTCCATTCACTTAGAATGGAACACCAGAAAAAAAACGCCAAGTTTGAGAGTCTGCAGCTCACGTGTCATTGACTGGTCCCCAGTGAGTTTTACAAATGTCCCTACTGATGTACTACACATTCTCTGAAAGAAGCTTGCAAAAATGTCACCAAATTACTGTGATAAAAAAGACTTCACAAGGAGCACTTTTGCAAGTTTCAGTTCCTGGCCAAGTTACTCCTCCCATCTGCCCTCCTTCAGTGGGCTACAGTCTCACATTTCCAGCTTGGGTAGATTCAACTATTTAGTCAGCTTTGCACAACAACAGACATCAAACAAATCACAGCCTGGTGTGCCACTAAAACTGTTCCCTGATACGTCTCTTCACTACTGAACAGCATTTCCCAGGAATAAAAAAAAAAACACATCAGTCCAGAGTTTAGGCCAATCTGTCCATTTTTTAAAATGTGCTTAGTAAAATATTCAACTTATAATGCATTCTGACTGCTGACATGGTTATCTTTACATAGTTATTCTCTTATAGCATAACCTGAACTTGTAGTATTTAATGGAAGTTTACAACAGTTCTCAGTTTTTTAACAATGACCTCCCAAGCCTCTGATGTGACCTGGTACTTTCTCTTACTATTGCTTTACGTAGTTTGTCTTAGTTGTATACCTGTAGCATGTCTCTCATCCTCTCAGCAACAGACTCCTGGAGTAAACTTCCAAAGCAGATACTTGTATTGAAAGAGTACCAACAGCTGTAGCAGTGTTACCATACTCCAAAACAATGCACTCAAACATAGTACTGACATACACGGGAATGTATTATGAATCAAGCAATGATTAAATTGCTAGGAACTACACTGAGCACAATTTTGCTCTTAATCTCTACATTTCATAATGCATAACATTCGGTATACATGTATTTGCACGAACGACCGATGTGCGAATGCGAACGTGTTGACAGCAGAACCCCAGGATCGCGGAATGTCAAAGCCGCGGATGTCGAACCCGAACGCTGGCCAGGCTACTATTCCCCCTTCTTGACCCATGGTAATGCTTGATGCGACGGCTGTGCGACCGGGACTTTCGAATTCGTTGCGCACAACATTCCGTGCATTCGGGCATATGAGATTTGACATTTAGTTTCGGCATTCCGACAGATCAACCTTCGGTCGCACGACCAAATGCATGTAAACCTAACATTCACACCACACTTACAAAGGCACATCTCCACTTTCCACAAACACAGCTACCCTCTCCCACACAACATACCAGTCACATTTAAGGCTTTTCCCACCTCTCTCTAAACACTGCTGTAATGGCTTTGGCAAATGAAAACTAATGATGGATGGCAGTTCAGGACTCCCATCCATACCTCTCAATCAACAGAAAGTCCAGATTTTTTGTCACAGTTTTTGTCTGTTTTTCATAAAATTGCAGTTTTCTGTCAAATCACTGGCAAATCATTGAACAATGAAGTCAGAAAATAATGACAGGCATTTGATTTTCATACTTAATATCATTAAGAAAATTCACGCTAATGCAAAATGTGTTCATCAACTTTCTAAGTTTGTAAGAGCAATATTTAAAAATTTTCCCTGTTTTTGGACCCATGTCCCCCATTATTTATGGCCTTGTCCATATTTCTTGTTCTAAGATTTTGAGAGGTATGCTGCCGTCCCTTCCTACTGGAGCCAGTCCACTGCACTTACACAAGTGTCCCCCTCAGCAGGGCAGCAAGCAGTTGCTTTATAGGTTCATAGGTGTGTACTAGGCTAATGGCCCTGAAGCTTTTACAAGCCTAGCCCATAGGATTACCCTAGTATCGTGCCACCTGACATTAGTTCCCAGTGCCTCTATCAAGTAGAGCCACTAGAGTGATCCCCAGGGTGAATTTTCTATTTCTCATCCACTCATCAAGATTTTTCTTGAAGAGGGCCAGTGAGGTGCTGCTCTTGACATGTATGAAAGTCTATTCATAGCATAGGCAGTCTCTGGGTTATCAACCTGTCCCTCCAGCATGTTCTGTTGATTGTGGTAATGAGGTTGAGGTCTCTGGAGCATCTGGTGCAGAGGGATTGAGATTTGTTTAGATGTAGCATTTCTAACAGAGTTGGGTCAGACATGGCTTTGCAAGTCAAGCAGAGACCGCCTGTAAGCAGGCGACATGAGACAGAGAATAGGTGGAGTTTTTTTGAGTCTGTCCGTATAGGACAAGTGTTTAAGGCCTAGGATCCTCTTTGTGAGGTACGTTTGCGGCTTCTCCAGTTGTTACAGGTGTCTAGTGAGGTGCATGCCAAATGGGGCATTGTACTCTATGATTGGCCTAATGAGGGAAGTGTAGAGGGAGACGATGATCTCTTTCTTCCTGAGATATGTAATGTGGTAATTCTTGGTAACAAGAGTTTTTCCCAAAGGGGATGACTACACATTTTTTGGCATGGAGATCAAGGCAATGGTTCTGATACCAGTCGTTGGTCTCAGTGAGGCCTTTCTGCAGAATGTCAGCATCACTTGAGGAGTTAATAATAGTTCCCAACTTGCAGTTGTCTGCGAACTTTGTCAGCCAGACACCCTTCTTGTTGGCTTGGACGTCAGAGAAGTAGATACCAAATAGGAGAGGACCCAGGGCCGAACCCTTTGGGACCCCACTCGTGACTGGTCGGCAGTCTGACTTTGAGTCAGCTACTTTCACACTGTGGGTTCTGTTAGCCAGTTTGCAACCCACTTAATGATACAGGGGTTGATGCCTAGCTTAATGGGTTTTTCTGTGATTCCCAAGTGGGGAATGGTGTCAAAGGCCTTGGCCAGATCAAGGTAGGCTGCATCAACCCCACCTTGCCTTCATCCATTGCTGGGAAGTCAACCAGGTTGAGGACGCATGATCTACCCTTCACAAAACCAAACTGTGTGGGATCCAGAGTTTGGAAATTCCCTATATCCTTGTTTGTTAGGTCCATGATGATGTGTTCCATAGCTTTGCATATCGGGCTTGTTGGGCTAATTGGGCGATAGTTCCCAGAGTCTGTAGTCGCTCCTCCCTTGTGAAGAGGGATGAGTGTAGCAGTGCGCCATTTGGTAGGGACAAAGCCTGAGTTGAGGCTGTGATTGAACAGGGCACACAGGTGTGGTGCCAGTTCACTCTGTAGTTCATGTAGAACACAGCCAGGGATATTGTCAGGTCCCATAGAAGCTGTATTCTTGGCCTTGGACAGTGTTGTTTTTAACCTGTGCAGCAGTAATACTAGTGCTTGGCAAATCTACTGGTATTGTGATTGGTCCTTTGGTGGGTGTAAAGTTGGCACTGGATCTGTCGGTCGGTATATTGGCAATATCTGTTGGCTCGGTATAGGAGGTACCATTGTGCAGTAGCTCGGAGCATATCTGGGTATTGCCATGGAGATTCTTCACATAACTATAGAAGGCCTTATTTATTTATTACCATTTGATGACCAGGATAGTCCACTGGGCCTGGAAGAGCCCATTTTCAGTGGAGGCCCGGGGAGAAAAGCTCCACTGGATATAGACAATTTTACAGTAGTTATATAAAAGTAAATAAAGTAGTAGAAAAGTGAAAAATACAGAGATAATATACAATTTGTTAAAAAAAGACATAACATTTCAAATCTTAGGTAATGATTTACAAAAGTGAGATTCATGTAGTCTAAACATATTAAAAATACAGGCATTTCAGATGAAAAAAACACGCAAGTAAAACATTTATGTACAGATAAAAAACAGCTTTATTTTTTTTGGAAGTTAGAAATATGAGGAGAGGGACAGAGAAGGTGAGGTGGGAGAGGTAAAAGATGGTATATAATGGAGAAAGGGAGTAGGTTGTAGGGAAGTTTGAGGTATAGGGTAGGAGAGGAAGTAGAGGCAAAAGGTAAGAGAGCACAGTGGTAGAAGGTTGAGGTATATAGCGAGTGGGAGATGGTGCTGGAGTTTACAGGAGCATTCCCACTTTGAAAGAAGATGAGATTAGAGAAGAGTTTTGAAGTTTGAGTGGCTCTGAGTATTTTTGAAGGATGGTAGGGAGAGAATTCCAGAGTTTAGCTAGGGAGCAGGATAATAGTAGGTGGTCAGGGGGTCGACAAGGCTTATATATGTTTAGAAGATTGTGGTTTTCTGATCTTAGAGAGCGGTTGGGAATGTAAGGGGTTAAAGAGGTGGACAGAGAAGGACAACTAGAAGGTTTGAATATGAGCTTGTGAGCAGTAGTAAGTCTAAGGAGTTTGAGGTACTTAGGAAGTTCAAGCTATTTCAGGGAGTGGAGAGAGAGAGATGCGATGAGTTTCTGGAGTTGGTGGCAAATTTGGACCATCGTTCGTTGGTTTTCAAATTTGGAGATTTTGTTGTAACAGGCTTCCAACTTGGCCTGTAAGCCTAGCTGAAGATTAGTGAATAGGGGGACACTGTCATAAGATAGGGAAGAAGGTAAGTAGAGTTAAGGGTGTGTCTGGTGGAGGAGGTAAGGTAATGATTGTGTCTATACAGACAACCTAGTTTTTGGTGAGTTTTTTTTTATATATTAGTTTGGATATGGATGTCCTATTTTAGTTTTTCATCAATTATGACACCGAGCAGTTTGGTATGAGATACTATTTCTGTGGAGCTGTTACTCTGAGCAGTCACTGTAAGAGTTTCTGTTTATATTGGTGTTTTTAGAAGGAGAGAAGATCATTAACTTTCCTTTATTGGCATTTAAGGTGAGGTGATTACTATGCATCCATGATTTGGTATTAGAGAGGGCTGAGTTTTGAGAAGTAGGTCAGAGGGAGTTTCTATTGTACAAATAATGGTCGAATTGTCAGCATATTGAATGTGTGGCATCGGAGAGAGACTGGTGGAAGTTGTTAATGAAGATGTTAGAGGAGGAGGCCTAGGATGGAAGCCTGGGGAACTCCGGTAGGTGTGTGTAGAAAGGAAGAGAGTGAGTTTTTCCATTTGATGGCTTGCTGTCTTTCAGAGAGGTAACTGGTGAACCAGGTGATGGAGGTGGGAGATTGAGAGAGGAGAGTTTGGATAATAGTAAGGGGTGAGAAACGGTATCAGAAGCTTTGGAGAGGTCAAGGAACAGAGTAGAAACTATTCTGCCATAGTAGCGAGCAAGGTTTATGTTGTCTAGAAAGGAGAGGAGGGCAGTGATGGTACTATGCCCGGGACAGAAACCATGTTGTGTAGGGGTTAGTAGGTTGCTTTTGGTCATATGGGACACCATTTGGGATTGAATGCATTTCTCCATGACTTTTGATAATGTGCATAGCATGGCTGTGGGCCGAAAATTAGAAGTGTCAGTGTTTTTGCCTCCTTTATGGAGTGGAATGATAAAGGCGTGTCTCCATAGTGAAGGGAGCGTATGATTCTAGTATGGTTCGGTCTATTAAGATAGAGGTGGTTTTGGGCAATGCTGTCTGCAGACAATTTGAGGAAAGTTGTGGGTAGGTTATCTGGGGCAGGGGAGCATGATTTGAGTTGAAGGAGGAGCTTCTTTATTTTGCTTATAGAGACAGGAGGGAAGCTAAATGTAGGTGTAGGGGTAGTCAGATTGTGTGGGGATGTAGAGGGGTTGGTTTGGGTAGGAGGTTGAGAGTGGTGAGAGAAGCTGGTGGTAAGTTTAGTTGTGGATTCTATGAAGAAGGTATTTAAGTTTAGAGGCATTTTCTAGATCAGTAAGGTTTAGGTTAGGGGATGGATTATCCTTATTGCCTGGGTGGAGAAGGGAGGAGATGGAGTCCCAAAAAATTTTCTTGGGTTGGATAAGTTTTCTGATTGAAATTTATTGTAGTATGATTTTCGATCCCTGATTATTAGCTTTTTTGCAGTGTTATGGAGTTGTTTGACTTCTGTTAGGACATGGGGTAATTTTATTTTTATGGTAAAATTTCCACTTTTTGTCTCTTAGTGCATGATTTGTTTAGTTTCTTTGGTTAACCATGGGGAGGATAAAGTTTTAACTCTCTTAGTTTTTAGTGGAGAAAGGTTAAGAAGGTTCAGGAAGGCTTTATTAGAGTAATCAGTGGCATTGTCGAGAGGCAAGGTTTTTAAGAGTGACTAATCTGTTACTTTTAGGCAGTGTATGAATATTTGTGGATTGAAATTGGAGAGTTTCCAAGATTGTACATAGTGGTGTAGCTTTTGAGCAGGAGAGACGTGATGGTCAGCAAATGCAGGCAGGTGGTCACTGAGAGAGTTAGGAAAGGTGCCAGTATCTGAGATAAGGTTAGGATGAGACACTAAGATCCAGTCAATGATGGTACCAGTGGTTTCACCTTTGTTTGGCCTGGCAGGAGAGTTTATTAATTGGGTGTAGTTGTAGAGGTTGATATTTAAGGAGGATGATTCAGAGTTTATCATGGCCCAGTTTATGTTTACGGTACCTAAAAATAGAAGTTGTGTACTTACCATAACTTTCCATGTGAATTGTTTATCTTGCCTTTATTCTCACTGATGGGTTCGGAGCCGATCCTCGGCTCCGACACGGCCGATAGCAGAAAGCTCAAGGTTTGCCAGTAGCTAGAGACCAAGCCCCTTATCCCACAATGCACTGCTGGAATTACCTCAGATCTTTGCTGCGAATGTCAGTATATACCTACATATATATATATATATATATATATGTGTGTGTATATATATATATATATATATATATATATATATATATATGTGTGTGTGTATATATATATATATATATATATATATATATATATATATATATATATATATATATATATATATATATATACACACATACATACATTATATACAACATATACATACCCTCTGATATATATATATATATATATATATATATATATATATATATATATATATATATGCGAAGAAGAAATATTGAATAACAAGGATGGTACTAGCCTCTAAGTTAACAGTCAGCCAGGAGGGACGCGAGAATAAAGGCGAGATAAACAACTCACATGGAACGTTATGCTAAGTGCATAACTTCTGTCTGTGAAGTTGTTAAATCTCGCCATTTATTCTCACTGATGGGTAGCATCCCTAGCACCCTCAACCTTGGGTGGCTCATGGGAGTATATTCTTGAGTACAGTAGAACCAAAGGAAGACCTGTCCCTTTAAGCCCTATCTACTTTGTAATGTGTGATAAAGGTATGAGGCTTAGATCAAGTGGCTGCAGCGCAAATATTGTCAAGGGGCAATTTAGCTTGAAAAGCAGAAGAGGTAGAGACAGCTCTGGTAGGATGAGCTTTTGGTTTGTGCGTTATGTTCGCATTCTCCTAAACAAAGGATATACAGTCGGATAACCATTTAGATAAAGTTGTTTTAGCCCCTGGATTGCCTTTTCTTGCTTCTGAGAAGGATACAAAAAGTTGGGCTGATTTCCTAATATCCCTAGTTCTGTCAAGATAAAATCTAAGCTGTCTGTGAACAAGTTTGTGCAGCATATATTCCAGTTTGCTAGAGTGGTTGGGGAAAAAGACTGGCAGTTCAATGACCTGATTGATGTTTGACTCAGAACAGACTTTAGGTAAAAATGAGGGGTTTGTTCTGAGAGATACTGTCAGCATGGAAGATCATATAGGGTGATCTGATCGATAATGCTTGAAGTTCTGACACACTGCGGGCAGCCGTAATGGTCACAAGAAATATTGTTTTCCAAGATAAAAATTTTAAATCACAAGAAGATGCTGGTTCAAAAGGGGGAAGAATAATTTGAGACAGCATAAGGTTTAAATTCCAGGGAGAAAAGGGAATTTTGATCAGAGGTCTCATATGAAGAACGCCTTTAAGGAAGGTTTTAGATAATTTATGGCTCATAATATTTGAGCCACCAAGACCAAGGTGAAAATTTGAGATAGCAGCTAACTGAACTCGAACTGTTGCCCCTTCCTTAAAAATTTTTGTTAGAAATTCTAAAATCGAAGATAGTGGTGCTTTGACAGAGTCAATGTAAATTGAGAACCTTTTCCATTTACTGCCATATAATTTCCTGGTAGGTGGCTTGTGAGAAGACGAGAATCTGTCTTATATCATCTGAAATTGAATGAAGCCTGGCAATTGGGTAAAGTGTATTAGCCAAGCGGTCAGTTTCAGGGACTGCAGAGAAGGATGAAGATCCCCTGACGGGTGAGTCAGAAGGTCTGGAACTGGGTCCAGGATCCATGGATCTTCCAACAGATGATGGTGGAGAAACAGAAACCAAATCTGTCGAGGCCAGTAGGGTGCTGTGAGTATAACAGTCCTTCCCAGCGATTTTACTTTCTGTAAAAATCTGGGTATTAATGGGAAGGGTGGAAATGCATAAAGGAGACCCGGGGGCCAATCATGTAAAAGTGCATCTCTCTGGGGATGACCGGGAGGTGGTATTAGGGCAAAATAGCTTCTGCATTTTGAATTGGTATGGCTGGCAAAAAGGTCGCAGCAAGGCTGGCCCCATTTGCGGAAAATCAACTCTGCAACCTGTTGTTTGAGAGACCACTCGTGAGGGAGTAATATTGCCCTGCTTAGCTTGTCCGCTATCAAGTTGGATTTCCCCGGGATGCTGCTAACAGAAAACGCTGGGACGACACAGCCCATTGCCAGACCCTGAGGGCTTCTCGACAAAGGGGGTAAGACTTGGTTCCGCCCTGCTTGTTCACGTACCAGACTACTGACATGTTGTCGGTCTGAATTGCAATAGTCCCTAGAGGGAGAGAGTCCTGAAAGTACTGCAATGCCAGAAGTACCGCTCTCGACTCTAGAACATTGATGTGCAGATGTGATTCTTGATCTGTCCGTGTGCCTTGGGCAGTCTTTCCCTGAAACTGCCCCCCCCCCCCACACACACACACACACACCCTATCAGGGAAGCGTCTGTGGTCACAGTGACTACTGGGGGGGGGGGGCAAAGGGTCTTCCGATTGTGACATGAAGAGACGTCAACCACCACATAAGGTCTCTCCTGCAAGAATCTGTGATAAGAATTATGTGGTGCATTGGTAGTCTCTGGTAAGACCACTGAGCGAAGAGGAGCCATTGAAGAATTTGCATATTCATCCTTGTGAGTGGTATAGCCAGGATTGCTGCTGCCATCAAATCTAGTACTTTCAATACCTCTGCTGCTGTAGCTTTGTTCTTTGACACCAGTGAGCTGATGTTTTGGTGGAGAAGAGAGACTCTTTCGATAGGGAGACGTAGAGTGGTAGTTGAGGTATCTAACGCTGCTCCTATAAAAATGGTATGCTGAGATGGCGATAAGGCAGACTTTACGAAGTTGATTGTAATGCCTAATTGATGGTAGAGTGTTAGAGTGTATTGTGTTGCCTGATTCAATTGATGCCTGGTGGTAGCGGTGAGAAGCCAATCGTCTAGGTATGGAAACACCTGGAATCCTAAATGCCTCAGGTGAGTAGTGACCACTGCCATGCATTTGGTGGACACTCTGGGGGCTGTAGTGAGATCAAAGGGCATGGCTTGAAACTGGTAATGATTGGCTCCCAGCCGGAAGCGCAGATGATCTCTGGAGCATCTGTTCATCTTTATGTGATAGTACGCGTCCTTGAGATCTATGGAGCACATCCAATCGCCTTTCCCTAAAAAGTGAAGAATGGACTGAAGCGTGACCATTCGGAACTTCCTTTTCTTTACGAACTGGTTGAGTCTGTTGAGGTCCAAGATAGGTCTCCAGCCCCGTTTTCTTTGGTACCAAAAAGAATCTTGAGTAAGTTCTGAATCCGACTTGGTCTGCTGGGACTGGTTGGATGACTCTCTCTTTTTCTCGCAATCTGCGGACATCTACGATTGCTTGTTCCCTGAGATTGGATGGAACATCTGGGATTTTCTTTATAGGAATGGGAGGGGTAAAGAATGGTATGAAATATCCTTTGTAAATGATGCTTTGTACCCAAGTATCCGATGATATGTGGTCCTATCTCGCTTACATTCTTTACTCACGGGATTCTCGGCTCTGACTCTGCCAACTATTCTCTAGCACGAAGTCTCTAATTGACTAGGCTAACCCAGTATCCCAAAATGCACCTCGCCCTAGCCCCAGATCTCGATTGCCGCTCGTAGAGTTAGGACGTGGTCTCGCTTGGCTGTGGCTAAGTACCTTTTTCAAATACTTTTTCTAAGTATTTTAGTAGTGAATTGTATTGCAAAAGCTATTTTAATAGCTACTCTTCTATTTTTGACAAGTTCTTGTGAGCGTTTGTGAGGACTGTGTTTGTTTGTGGTATCTCTCTTGTTTCGCGGGCTAGGCCCATTTAAGTTAGAGGACCTAGTCCTCTCCAGTGTTGTTCCCTTGTATTTTGTGCTGTTTTTTTGTGTTGGTGAGTAGCTGTTTTTCCCTCCAAGAAACGTTTAAATTAGAGTTCCTTGGCCGTTAGTGTGTTTTGGTTTTTTCCCCGCCTTCCTCTTGTGTTGTCTCTGTCGGCTTAGTGTTGTGTGGTTGTTACCATGTCTAAAGAACAGAAAGAACATAAACCCTCCGAGCTTAAGAAGTGTACCAAATGTGGCTACAAAATGTCCATTACAGATGGGCATTCCATCTGTGTTTATTGTCTTGGTGCTATTCACCTGCAAGAGTCCTGTAGTTTTTGCCACGTGTTTAGCCCTAGGGTACTGCAGGAAAGAAAAAATAAACTGATTTTGAAGGGCCTGATTAAGCCTTCCTTTGAGGAGGCCTTAGATTCTTCTTCGTCTTCTAGTGCTAAGTCTAAGCCTTCTAAGGCCAAGAAAAGATCTATGGCTCCGTCTGCCTCTTCGGAGCCGTCGGAGAAGGTTTTAAAAGTGGATACTTCCTCCTCGGCTCCATTGTCCTCGGGGCCGCAGGAGATATCTGTTGTACTGGAGTCGACCTCAGCTCCGATTTTATTGGAGCCTAGTCGGAGCCGGTCACCCAGTGTCAGGCATGAGTCTCCATGTAGGAGATCCCGATCTCCTTCTATTTCTTCCAAATCCTCTAGGCTGTCTTATTTTTATGTGGGTAGGGTGGTCCAGAGGCTCTTGCAGTCGCCGGTGTTAGCAAAACTGTTTTCGGCTCTGACCCAGTCTGCTCCGGAGCCAGTCCCTGTCCTGGTACCGATGATTCCTCCTCTGAGCACCTATGTGTCGTCTGAGCTGGAGTGCTTCACGCCGAATGATGTTCTTGTGTCGGCTCCGATACCCCAGGAGAGTCTATCGGAGCCGGCGTCTGCTCCAACCATGTCTGTTCCATCCTCTGGTTTCGGTAATCGGGTTTCCTCAGTCGGACCCCAGGGGGATACCTCGGGACTCCTGTCGGTTCCCTCTCAGTGCATCAGCTCAGGGAATCTCTACTCCGGTCGTGGTCTTGGGGACGGGTCGGTCCTCGGATTCGGGGTGACCTGCCATCGAGGCCATGAGGAGCGCACTGGCTAGATAATCAGTTACATCACCTGGATCGGTCACTCCGTCCCCCTACACCCCGGCTAGAGCCTCTGACGTCCCCCTATCTGCAAAGCCCAAAGGTCTGGGGCTACCCCCTTGAGCGGTCCCATACTTTGAGGGCCCTCAGAGTCGGTGCCTGAGGAGCCCCCCAGAAAGAAGTTGTGCAAGAGGAAGCACATAGACTCCCAGGACGAGTCCCTCACGTCTGATACCGACCTCGAGGAGTCAGAGGGGTCCCCCAAGTCGTCCTCTGATGACGTCTCTCTCTCCGACATCCTGGAGATTTTGAGGCAGAGAGGTGACTGGCCTTCCAAGACCCCCTGTGAGGAGGAGTCTGTATTCCTCAATGCATTCATTGCTCAACCCTCCGCCTCCTGGGTGTCTCCACCCTTCGACGAACTCCTGGATTTGATTTGTCGAAGGGTGTGGGAGAACTCTGATTCCGTGGAACCGGTGCCCAGACGTCCAAATAAATTCCTTTCTGCTACCCCAGGGAAAGAGTTCCTGACCAAAGGGGTTTCGGTAGATGCCTTGGTGGTGGCAGCAGCCCCTCAGCAGGAAGTTGCAGAGGCTTCGTCTTCTGTCCATCCTCCTAACAAGGAGTCCAGGAGTATGGACCGGTACGAGAAGCGTACCCTGTCTTCGGCGACCTTTACCTTGCGGTCACTGAATTACCTTTGTCATTTCACTCAGCTCCAAAGAGATCTCCTTAAGGAGCTAGGAGATACTCTGACGGGTAACATGCCTGAGGCGGTAGCGCCGACTGTTAACGCCTAGTTGTCTACCCTTGGTTCCATTGTCAACTTGTCCATGAGGCTCATATCTTATGCAGCCGAAGGGGCGAGTAGGGCAGCTAGCTCAGGTGTAGCTCTCAGAAGGCAAGCCTGGATGCGCCTGTGTCATTTTGCAGAGGCCTTTAAGTCTTCCTTCACTGACGCCCCCTTTGATGGGTCCTCTCTCTTTGGGACCAAAGTGAAAGACACCCTCACCAGATGCGAACAGGAGGGAAAGACCCTATCTGCAGTAGGGGCCCATTTCTCTCTCCCTTCTAGGCCTTACCCCAAGGCTCAGAGAGGGAGGAAAATGTGGTTCAAGAAGTCTCACAGGTCTTTCCCTGCAGCTCAAGGAGAGTCCCCCTCCAGAGGCAGAGGAGGGGGAAATTATTCAGGAAGACGTCCTAGAGGCAGAGGAGGTCCCCGCAACTCGGGAGACCGCGATTCCTTTCGCGGATCTTCCTTTCAGCATTCCTGAGGCATTTCCCGACTGTGCTGTTCTGGAGCAAGTCGGGGGCCGAATTTCGTTGCATCCGGAAGCCTGGGAAAGCATCACCCAGGATCGTTGGGTGCTTCGAATAGTTACCAGAGGTTACACTATCCCCTTTTTATCAACACCCCCTTCAGTCAGAAGAATCCTGGACGTCCCACCCAGTCAAGGGGATCAAGCAGCACTAGAAGTTGCAAAGCTGCTAGAAAAAGGAGTCATCCAACCAGTCCCCTCAGACAATATCGGATCAGGAACTTACTCAAGACTCCTTTTGGTGCAGAAAAGAACAGGGGACCTGAGACCCATTCTGGATCTCAGTCGACTGAATCACTACGTTCTGAAGTCCAAGTTCCGGATGGTCACGCTTCAGTCCATTTTTCCATTGCTGGAAAAAGGAGTATGGATGTGCTCCATCGATCTCAAGGACGCCTACTACCACATCAAGATGGACAAGGCATCCAGGAGTCACTTACGCTTCCGGCTGGGAGCCAGTCACTTCCAGTTTCGTGCCCTGCCCTTTGGTCTCACCACAGCCCCCAGGGTGTTAACCAAGTGTTTGGCAGTGGTGACAGCTCACCTGAGACGTCAGGGATTCCAGGTGTTTCCGTATCTGGACGACTGGCTTCTCACCGCCCCTACCAGGCATCTGCTCGTTCAAGCCAGGGAGACTACCATAGTACTGTGTCAACAACTAGGAATTACTTTAAACTGGGAAAAGTCTGCCTTGCTGCCCTCACAGTATGTTGTTTTTACAGGCGCAGAGCTAGACTCTATTCAAATGCGGGCCTTTCTGCCACAAGAGAGAATAAGAGTGCTGCAGTCTCAGATCCATGCACTGTTGCCCCTCAAAAGAGTTCAAGCCAGGTTAGCTCTCCAGCTTTTGGGCTCCGTGGCCACCACCATCATGCTGGTGCCTCTGGCCAGGTTACACATGCGGATTCTGCAGTGGCTCCTTTCGGCCCAATGGTCATTTCAGAAACTTCCTCTTTCCCACATGATACTTCTCACGGAACGGTGCAAACAGGACCTCTGCTGGTGGATACGTTCTGCCAATCTGGACAAAGGGAGGAGCTTGATTCCTATGTCTCCAGTAGCCACGGTGACCACAGACACCTCCCAGATGGGGTGGCAGGGGCATTATCTTGGCAGGACGGTCCAGGGCACATGGCAAGATCATGTGGTACATCTGCACATCAATGTTCTGGAGATGAGATGATGTTTCTAGCATTGCGAGCACTCCAAGACTCTCTACCTCTGGGAACGATTGCGATTCACTCGAACAGCATGTCCGTAGTGTGGTACCTGAACAAGCAAGGGGGAACCAAGTCTTATCCCCTCTGCAGAGAGGCCATGCGAGTGTGGCATTGGGCAGTATCTTCCCAACGGTTCCTAGTAGCAACGCACATTCCGGGAAAGTCCAATGTGATAGCGGACAAGCTGAGCAGAGCTATTCTGATGCCTTACAAGTGGTCCCTGAACAACCGAGTGATGGTTCAAATTTTCAAAAGGTGGGGTCAGCCTTGCTGCGATCTCTTTGCCAATCCCCTCAATGCCAAATGCAGCGAGTACTTCACACTGATCCCCCCACAGGGGGAGTCACCCAGGACGCTCTAGCCCACCATTGGCCCCCCGGTCTGGTCTACGCTTTCCCTCCATTTCCTCTGTTACCAAGAGTGATTCAGAAAGCCATATCCTTGGGAAGCAGAATGATTCTTATTGCTCCACACTGGCCTCGACAAGTATGGTTCCTCTTTCTGCAGCAGTACGCAGTGGACTGTCCTTGGACTCTGGACCCTGTGCCAGACCTCCTGATTCACATGTCAGGCCAGCTCCATCCATCCCTGCGAACCCTCAGGCTGACAGACTGGCTGCCCCACTTCCATCACTAGTTAGACGGCATTCCTTTTCACCTGAGGTGGTACACATCTTGTTTTCATCTCACATGTCTTTTACCAGAAAGATTTATTCCAGCAAATGGAAGAGATTCTCCATTTGGGCTCAGGCCCAAGGTTTGGACCCCTTCACAGCCCCAATTCCATCGGTATTAGATTTTTTAGCCATGCTTTTCCATCAGGGCTCTGCGCCCGCTACCATTAAAGTGCAATTGGCTGCAATTTCCAGTTTCTATACATCTTACAAGCCCTCTCTTATGGGCCATAAACTCTGTAAGGCCTTCTTGAAAGGCACCTGGCTACTTCGCCCTCCTGTTTCAGAGCCTGTCATGCCATGGGATCTAAACCTTGTGCTACAAGCCATCACTTCACCACCCTTTGAACCGACTGCCACCTGTGAATTGAAATTTTTATCTTGGAAGACCGTGTTTCTAATGGCCATTACATCGGCCAGAAGAGTATCAGAACTTCAAGCTCTGTCCATTAAACCTCCTGTGCATTTGCTGTGTTAACACAATCCAAACAGTTAAATAAAGAAGAAACATGAGCATCACTGTGATCTACTTGCGTGAGTCGTCCCACAATTATATGGTTTACCTAAGATTCACAAACTTGGTACTTTTTATTTGGGAAAAGAAGTTTGTCGTAAATGACACTAGTCCATATGTCAATAATATATTATTTTATCAACGGTTTGTGGACGATTGTTTCCTCATATGGAAAGGTGATGTGGATGGTTTGTTACAGTTTGTACACTTTTTGAATGAATCCACTACTTTCTTAAAGTTTAAAATAGAATTTTCTGATGTGTTCATTAATTTCTTAGATCTTAAAATAAGGATACAGGACAACGTAATGTTTACTACAGTACATAAAAAAGTGGTAAATGCATGCAGGTATGTTCACTATACCAGCATGCATGCATCACATATTTTTAATGGTATAGTTAAATCACAATTTAATAGAATATGTAGACTTAAGACGAATGATAGTCTTTTCATGTCGCAGCTGGATGAAACCATTAATGAATTTAGAAATAGTGGTTATCCAGACAGCGTATTAGAAACAGCTAAAATGGATACTATAAATAATAGGCATTTAGGTTTAAAACCTTTATTCCTTATGGATGAACACCAGAATGATAATATTGTAGCACATGGAAATCATGATACCCTAAGATATGTTACTATTTTTAGTTGTATGACTAGGTTTGTAAGGAACATTATAAAGAAACATTTCTTATAAAAACATGGCAAATTTTAAATGTAAGCTTGGTTACAAGGATTTTAAAAATTTAACTGAAGTGAATAATATTAATACATATGGAACTTTAAAATGTAGTTGCTGCCCTGATATAATAAAGAAAATAGTTTAGACTTTAAGCATCCGGTAAGTGGGATTATATACAAATTTAATCTCATGGCAACATGCATTTCAACTAATGTGATATATTTAGCTACATGCACGTCTTGCCAATGTTTTTACGTAGGTAAGACTACGAGAAGATTAAAAGACCGTATCATTGAGCATAAGTCTGAGATACGGAGAGGAAATGATAGGAATGCCTTATATAGGCATATATCCTTATGTGGCAATCAACACAAGTTTAGATTTCGCGTTATTGATAGTGTGTGTGTATCCATGAGGGGGGGGTGACATTAACAATTTATTAGATTTAAAAGAATTTGAATGGATTTTAAGACTTTCAGCTGACAAGATGCCTGGTTTGAATGTTGCTGTCACACTAAAGCCTATATTAGTGAAATTACAACATTCAGTACTGAAATAATTGTATTTTAAAGTTTATGTATATATATGTATTTTTTAAACACAAACTTTCATCACATGATCTTTGGCTGCTGGTCATGTGCTTTGTTGGCTTCTATTTAAATGTTTGATTTTATTTGTAACCTGTATGAGTATTGATAAAGGGTTTGTACCTGAAAGCTTTGCTATTAAACGGGTGTGTTTCAGCGTATTTTGGTGTTTGCTTATAGGAAATTTAATTATATCATGCCGTTGGAGCAGCCGACGACTGGCATGCATAAAAAACGCAAGGATAAGGACAGGCAGCGTAGGAACAAGCCAGACTCCAAGGCCTCTGCTGGGCCTGTCGCCGGTTCTCTGGTTTTCAGTGAGGCGCCTACTCGGCCCCTGGAGACCGCAGAACTGGAACCCCAGACAGCTGCGGATTCTCAAGCGGAGTCTACTAGGCCGACGCAGCCATCTTCATTAGGCCCTTCCGACACCGGAGCAGAAGTAGACCCCGTGCAGTGGAAACACCTTCGGTTGCAGAAGGTGTCTTCAGACAGACTACACTCACCATTAAATCTTATGCTGAGCTTAAAACCCCTTTAAAACCAAAGACGACTGTACATCAGTTTACAGTTCAAGGCCCCATGCCTAAGAAACAGATGCTTAAGATGGCTGAAGATTTGATTACCCTAATCAGGGGTTCCCATCCCCCTCCATATAAAAGACCGAGACAAGAGGAGGATTATGCTTCCTCTGACCAGGTTTCAATTTTGTCAGATTCTTCTGAGGAACAGGATTACAGTTTTCCCCCCTTATGAAGACTCTGATGCTGATGACTGTATTCCCTCAGCATCTCCCCCTGAAGACTACTCCTTTGGGGAAACTTTACATACCATGAGGGAACATTTCCACTGGGAAGGCCAGGATTACTCTGATTCTAAGAAAAGGCTCCGAGAGTTCCTTTTACTACCCCAGCACAGACCTCTTGCTATCCCTCCAGTTTTAGATATTGTGGATGATGTTTACTGGAGTCCAGTCTAAATCCAGACTCACTACCTCCTGCTCCAGCCAAACCAGACAGATACTACAGAGTACCTGACTCACACATATTCCTTTATAAAAGCCCAGTGGCTGACCCAGAAATAATTTCCCAGGGTCCTAAGGGTGCTAAAGCTTCTATGGATAAAGATCCTGTGCCCTCTGAAAGGGATTCCAGAGCCCTAGATAGATGGGGAAAGAAAATATACACCTCAGCAACTCTGGCTATGAGAGCATTAAATTGTCAGTTTCACATGCTGAAATATCAGCAATTCCTAATGTCTCAATTAAAACAAAAAATGAGCACACATACTGAACAGTCTTAATTTAAGGAAATGCAGGATCTGTTGCATGCAGCTGAACAGGTGGGCAAACATACTTTACAATGTGGATTTGATTTATTGGAAGCTTCCTGTAGAGCAGCTGTTACTGGCTCTGTCATACGTAGACATGCTTGGTTAAAAGAACAAACCCTTCCTGATCATATTAAAGCAAAATTATTTAATGCACCTTTACAGCAGGATGTATTATTTGGTGTCAAAGCAGAAGAGGTTTTAAAGAAAATGGAGGATAAGACAAAGTCTATGCAGACAGTCGAGGATTTTTTGCAGGTACAACCCCCTCGTTTCAGCAGAAATTGGCCAACGAAAAACTGGTCCTTTCCAGCTTCTGATAGATCACAGAGGGGCAAATACAGATGCCCAAGGGGCAGAGGTCAGTCACAAGGCCCTTACAAACCTCGCCAATGGGGTACTGCTACCCAGAAAGGAGGAAAAGACAGGCCCCAAGCTAGCAGAAGACAAACGCAATAACTCAATCCTCAAACTACCAAGCAAATCTCTCCTGGCAGCTCCCTTGAGAGGAAAATTAGCATTTTTTTGCAGACAACTGGCACATCATCAGAAAAGACAAATGGGTTCTAAACATTGTCTCTCAAGGATACAGATTCCACTTTCATACCTTACCAAGGATAAAAGGAATGCCAAACCTGCCACCAAATCAATGGGCAGAGGCACAAAAACAAATTACATCTCTCACGGACATGAGAGCCATTCAACATGTACCTACACAGGAGCAAGGACAAGGATTTTACTCAAGACTCTTTCTAGTCCCAAGAAAAGACAAAGCATGGAGACGCATTCTGGATCTTTCAATTCTGAATACCTATCTGCAAGTACCAAAATTCAAGATGCTAACACTACAGCAGCTTCTTCCCATGTTGGGCAAGAATGCTTGGCTAGTAACGGTGGACCTCAAGGAGGCATACCTGCATGTCCCTATCAGACAAAATTGCAGAAGATACCTCCTCTTCATTGCAGGTTCAACGCATTATCAATTCTCTGCACTGCCCTTTGGCTTATCTTCTGTGCCCAGGGTCTTCACAAAATGCCTGGCACCAGTAATTGCATACTGCAGACAAAGAGGAATTCAAATATACCCATACCTGGACGACTGCCTTATTCAAGCAGAAAGCAAGGACATTCTTTTAAAGCATCTGGCATTTGTCAAACACCTTCTCAGTTGCCTAGGGTACACAGTAAACGAAAAGAAATCAAAACTAGTGCCCTCACAAAACATAATATTCCTGGGTGCCAGCTTGAATACAACTGCCCAGATGGCTTATCTCACGCCAGACAAGCAACAACAGCTGACTCAATATTTCAAAATAATGGCAACAAAGACCCAGCTCCCTGCAAGAAAAATTCTGCAGGCCTTGGGATTCATGGCATCTTGCATACTACTAATTCCATTTGCAAAACTGCATATGAGGAAATTACAATAGTACCTGAAAAGCATATGGACTCAGCACAGCCACAGCTTGGAAACAATGATACCAGTCATTCCCTGCCTTCAGCAGGAGTTTCTATGGTGGGCACAGGCATGTCACCTCAACAAGGGTCAGCCTTTCACCTTACCCACAGCCAGGCAAACTATGACAACAGATGCATCGGACTATGCCTGGGGAGCACACACGGCAGGACAGTGCATTCAGGGCAAATGGACTACAGATCAGAGGCATCTGCGTATCAATCAAAAAGAAATGCTAGCAGTACAGAATGCCCTAACAGCTTTCAAGGACCTCTTACACCCAGGACAACTAATAATAAAGACGGACAATACCACAGTAATGTGGTACATAAACATGCAAGGGGGGGGGGCACACATTCCTACCCTGTATGCAGGCAAGCAATGACCTTGTGGAACACTGCACTGTCTTACCAGGTTCTATTACAAGCACAATTCCTGCCAGGAAAGAAAAACACATTGGCAGACGACCTAAGCAGAAACGTCATGGATCCACACGAGTGGAAACTAGATCCACAAGTATTTGCAATGATAGCTCAAAAATGGGGATGCCCAGACATAGATCTGTTTGCAAGCCCCCAAAACTACCAACTTCAAAAAGTTTGCACAAGGACATTCCATCCACAAGCTTGGAAAGTGGACGCCCTCTCATTCAGTTGGAAAACATTAACAGTGTATGCCTTTCCTCCACTGCCTCTTCTAGCAAAGGTACTGCTGAAAGTCAGATTAGAGAGGCCACAAATGATACTCATTGCACCAGACTGGCCACGCCAGCATTGGTATCCAATTCTAAGGAACATGGCCCACCATGGATTTTACCACAAATTCCTCACCTGCTCACCCAGCGAGACAATCAGATTCTACACAGCCAGCTCAAGACTTTAAACCTGGCTGCATGGCAAATTACCTAAACAACCAGCCAACACCTCTATCCAAAGCTGTTATGGATGTCATTCTGGAGGCCAGGAGGCCCAGCACCAGGAAAACCTATTCAGACAAATGGAAAAGATCTTGCGCCTGGAACCAAGCTAACGGCCAAAATCCCTTTGATCCAAACATTCCTCAGATTCTACAATATTTAACTGAGTTGTTGTACAAAGGGCTTTCCTTTTCATCTATTAAGATCTATGCCTCAGCAATTTCAGCTCGTTACAACACGGATCCTCCTTTATTCTCACATCCACTCCTAAGACAGTACCTCAGAGGGGCTAAGAACATAAGACCGCCAAGGAGAGCACCAACACCTACTTGGGATCTCAACTTTGTTCTGGAAAAGCTTACACTGCCGCCCTTTGAAACAGCTTTTTCAGCCAATTTAAAATTTATTTCATGGAAAACTGCCCTGCTACTAGCAATAACCTCAGCTAGAAGAGTCTCAGAGCTACAGGCACTAATGGCAGTGGAGCCTTTCCTCATTTTTCATCAAGACAGAGTCTCTCTATGAACTAACCCTTCCTTTATGCCAAAGGTGGTATCCAGTGTGGCCCTAAACCAAACCATTTATTTGCCCACCTTTTCCCAAATCCCCAGATCAAAGGAGAAAGACTCCTGCACGCTTTGGACATTCACAGGCAATTACGTTACTACTTGGATAAAACTAAGGCTTTCAGAAAATCTGACCAGCTCTTTATAGCCTATGCAACAGGATCACAAGGAAAAGCTATCTCAAAACAGACCATTTCTAAATGGATAGGACATTGCATACGTTTCTGCTACACGCATCATAGGAAACTGGTACCTGCTAACATTAGGTCCCATTCCACCAGGGCTACAGCTACATCAGCAGCCTTTCTCAGGGGAGTGCCAACCAAGGATATTCTGGAAGCTGCAACTTGGAGTTCAATGCACACCTTCACCAAACACTATCACTTACCTCTATATTCTAAGACTAGAGCTGGTTTTGCCACTGCAGTTTTGCAGGGCCTACTAGCTTCTTCTAACCCTGTTTAACTCCACCTCCCATCCTTAGCTTTGGAATTCAACCCAAGTGTGATGACTGCAGCAGGGTAACACGATGAACATAGTACAGTTTTGTACCTACCATAAATGTAGATGTTAGTGTGTTCACCCTGCTGCAGTCCAGGTTACCCTCCCTCCATCTCCTCTGAACTAGCTGAACTTATCTATACCACTCTATCCTATACAACCTCTGGGGTGTATTTGCTTGTGCCTAAAGGTATTGTTTTATTTTTATCTAGCGATATATATATATATATATATATATATATATATATATATATATATATATATATATATTTTGCCTACCTATTGGGGGCACCTGACATCTGGGGCAAGAAAAACAAGAAAATGGCGTCAGATGCCTCTTATATACACCTGGCGCACTGACGTCAGGGAAGAAGCGACAGCAACAGACACCGGACCAAGACTTTGGAAGTCAGGCCGACTGCGAGACTGCCTGACGGCAGGATAACCCAAGTGTGATGACTGCAGCAGGGTGAACACTCGAACATCTACATTTATGGTAGGTACAAAACTGTACTTTTTCCATTCTTGGGGCTTTACCTTATTCACCCTTCTGTTGTGTAGTTTATGGCAGGGGACCTCCAGATTATCTTCCTTTTTTTGGAGGAGAGCATCTTGGTTCTGTTGGGTATGGCGAGATCCATGCATTTGTGTACGTGTTCGTACAGTGCATCGGTGTATGATTCGGTGGTCATGTCACTGTTCTCCATTTGCATGGGTGCCGTGAAGTTAGCCACCTCTATTTTTAGGTGCCCAAAGTTGGCTTTAGTCCTTTTATACCACACACACACACACACACACACACACAAAAGCAATGATACATGTTTAATGTGGACAAATCTGTTTGTTCAATGTCACCGAACTTTTCTCCAAACCCAATTTTAGGACACCTGCTATCAATCCACTTGTCAGTCTGCAGCTGCAAATCTTGCTGTCCAGGCTATCTCTTCTTTTCCTTGGTTTCATTTCGCTTACTTGTAATGTCGCTTTTACTTCATTTTTTCTTTTGCCTCCCATATCTGCCGTAATTATTTCTTCTAACAAATACTTTTTCTCACTCTTCCTTCTCTTCCTCTCCTCCTCCTTATCCAGTGTTTGAACTTTTCCACTCTGACATTTGCTTTGAGTGAATGGTGAACTGTCGCACTTATAACGTCAGGATATTTGAATGCTACATAATATTGTATTTAGTATAATATCTGAATAAGTGAGTGGGATTTTGATGACCGCATCAAGGAAACATGTTCCTTCCGTGTTTTTTTCTTAGGTTTTGGATTGTTCTTAGTATATTGATATGACTGATATTGTATTTATCTTGTTTTTTTGATGGCATATGTGTATTATTGTACATATATGTGCACTAATATTTGTATGCATCTGTGTATGTACAGTATATTGAAATATGATGTCAATTTTCACTTGAGTATATGTATTTTTTGGGGAGGTGCTCAGTGTAGACCCTAGCAATTACATCATTGCTTGATTGAGACATATACATTCCCCTGTGTTTGTCAGAACTATGCTTGAGTGCATTGTTTTGGAGTATGGTATCCCTGCTACAGTTGCTGGTACTCTTTCAATACAAGTATCTGATTTGGAAGTTTTCTTCAGGAGTCTGTTGCTGAAAGGATGAGAGACATGCAAGTATACAACTAAGACAAACTACATAAAGCAATAGTAACACAAAGTAGTGGGTCACATCAGAGGCTTGAGAGGTCATTGGTAAGAAGCTGAGAACTGCTATAAAGCTTAGCATTAAATACCATAAGTTCAGGTTATACTATGAGAATAACTATTTAAACATAACCATGTCAGCAGCCAGAATGCATTACAAGTTGAATATTTTATTGTGCACATTTTAAGAAATTGATAGATTGGCCTAAACTCTGGACTGATGTGTGTGCTTTTTTTTTTTTAATTCCTGGGAAATGCTATTCAGAAGTGAAGAGACGTATGAGGGAACAGTTTTAGTGGCACACCAGGTTGTGATTTGTTTTGAGGTCTATTGTCATGCAAAGCTGACTGAATAGTTGATTCTACCCAAGCTGGAAATGTGAGACTGTAGCCCACTGAAGGAGGGGAGATGGGAGGAGTAACTTGGCCAGGAATTGAAACTTGCAAAACTGCTCCTTGTGAATTTATCCCAGTAATTTGGAGACTCTCTGAAAGAAGCTTGAAAAGTATGTGTAATATATCAGTAGGAGCAACATTTGTAAAACTCACGGCAGACCAGTCAATGACACGTGAGCTGCAGACTCTCAAACTTGGCAGTTTTTTTCAGGTCTTCCATTCTACGTGAATGGAAGTCTAGTCTGACAACAAATGGTAGGGCTATTTATTCTCAACATCTTTGCATTATGGGACAGGTTTAGCTTTCTAAAGGAATCATGATGTCTGCCCATGAGGGCAGACGAGTAAAAAAAAATAATAAAATTAAGAATGAGTCCTTAATTTGCTGCAGGCAGCTTTGGGAGGTGCAATAAATCATGCCAAGATAAAAAAATATATGTTTTTTCATTGTTTGCCCGTAGTGGTCCTATGCTTCTGATGTTGGGGATCATAAAGTTTAGTTTTTTTATGTAGATATTTGTAGTTATGGTTAGCGGTAGGACCAGGGTTAGGGATGTCACCACATTGTGATAGTAGAGAGATTAGAAAAAAGTATGTTTTGTTCAATTTTTTAGAGGAGGTGGCTGTAAGAGGTATAATAGGTTTAGTATGTGTAGAGTCCAGGAGTTTAGGGACTGAATAATAGAGTAAGTTGTGTGGAAATAGCTAAGGGGAGATATTCTGGAGCCTGCAATGGTATGTATGGTAGTAGGAGGCATATGCATCAGTGGGGATAATTATACTTGGGGTAAGTTGTGGAAGTGATGTTATCTGGTGAGTAATATTAATAGGTAGGTTATTGTGATTTGAGAATATTTTTTGTGTATTGGTATATGTGTGGGAACTAGCATGGAGTAAGCTACTTGCTGTGTGGGGAGAAAGGGGTGGAGTAAGTAGGAGTTTGATATGGAGGTGGGACGTGGATAGTAAGGCTAAATATGGTATTGATTGGTTTAACTGGTCGATTGGAGGGAAGGGTGTGTGTGGTAAAGGAGAAGGTATGGTGGAGCCTATGAAACTAGGTTGAGTGGGATTTGGGAGCAGAGTTTGGGAGCGGAGAGAGCCTGAACATAGTGAGGGTGAATGGAGCAGGATAGACCAGATCACAGGAAAGTTAAGAAAAATATATAACAGAAAAGAAGACACAAGTAGAGGCTATGTCTGAGTGCTGTACTGTAATTAAAAGATAAAAGTGAATACAATAAGAGTCAAATTTCTGTTAAGTGAATTTAAAAAAGACCAGGAGAGATGGGAAACCACTAGAGTAAGTGGGGGTAGAAAGCAGTATATGTAGGTTAACTAAAGTCTGCAGCAAAGGTTGCAGTATAACCAGGGGAATGGTTAGGTGGTGTGCTAGTTGCAATTCACAAATAGATTACTTGCAGCAGCTAGACGGTATTAACATACATGAACTTTTTCTGGATAATTGCTGGACTGGGTAGACTTTGTTGAGGAGACTTCCATTTTTTCCCACTTGGTGAAGGGGTGTTCTGCACCGCCCTCGGAGTCTGTCTGTTGATTCACACTTGGTAGGGGGGGGGGTTCCTCTTGTTCAGGTGAATAGACTTTTAATATGAGTTTAGTATGCAGAAGAGATAATTACAAAATTAAATGCAGCTCTAGCACACCACCAGGAATATTACTAGTTTGCATGATTTCTTCCCAAATTATGCAAACAAAGGTGAATATCTGTTGCAGTCACTGGATGTGCATAGGCAGTTGCATTTCTATATATACAGAACAAAAGCCTTCAGAAATTCATATCATTTATTTGTTTCCTTTGCTGAGAGAAATTGGGCAAGCCAGTGTCTAGAGTTTCCCTAGCCAAATGGCTTACTAATTGCATTTCCTTCATTTATGATAAATTGAACTTTGCTTCAACTAAGAAATTGCATGCTCACTGTTCAAGATAGATAGAAGTTTCCTTAGCCTTTCATTCAAGACTGTCCATGTATGACAAACTCAGGCTTCACCTCACACCTTCATCTCTCATTACAGTCATCAGTTTTGATTGCGTTATTGCTTTTACAACTTGATTGATGGTTTGGGTGGGTGTGTTTTATCAGCTTGATAGCTTAGACTATTTAAATAGACTTGGAGGAAGCATTAATGGATGTCCTTCAAGGATGCATCTGCAGTCCTTACAAATGGGTTGTCCTGTCGTCAGGCAGCCCTTCGGTCGGCCGGATTCCAAAGTCCGGGTCTGGCTTCGGCGGGTGTCGCACTTCACCCGACGTCATAGCTGCAGTTATTCGGGTATAAAGGCATCAGCCGATGCCATTTTCCTCAGTCTTTCTTGCCGCGTGGCGCCCGAAGCAGAAGCTGTTCGCAAGTGCCGGTCCGTCAGATCCAGAGATTACTACTACCGAGTACTACTTCGAAGACTTCTAAAAAGCTAAGTACCCCGTTGGGGACTCTCTCTTGCCTCAGCCGATGTCAGAGAAAGTGAATAACTGTTTATCTTGTGGGAAACAAATACCTCATAAAGATTTCCACTCCTACTGTATACATTGTTTAGGCCCAGACCACGACGTAGCAGCTTGTCTAGCCTGTGCTTCTTTTAACCGACGGACGCTTAGACGTCGGTCGGAGTTTGCTGAACAAATTTCCGGCTCTGATTTTGCCTACATTATGCCGTCGGATCCTCCGACAACGCAAATTTCCAAAAAACGAAAAGAAAAGGACCGACACTCGCGGTCCGCGGTCTCGGCCGAAACCGCCATTAAGCAAACCGCGAGTGTCTCGGTTTCGGCCGAAACCGAGCAAGCGGTTCTTTCTCCAGCCGAAACCATGCCTTCTACCGAGGCCTCCTCTAACCTGGTAGAATCGGCTACTGAAATCCAGCCTTCTGTTGCAGTTTTGCGGTTTCTCAGGAGTTATCAGACACAATTCCCCTGGATATCTCAACGCCTGCACGTGGAGCTGCTAGGCCTCCTGCAGCCATGTCTATTAAGGCCTTTGCTAGGGCTAAAGCAGCCAAAGCTTCTAAAACTGTGCCTGTCAAACCCCCCTCTCACAGGCCCAGCACTAGCTCTCATATGCTTTCTTTGGCTGAGGATTTAATTTCTTTAATTCGTGGATCCCAGCCTCATCCAGACAGGTCCTCTCTCCCACCTCCAGAAAAGAGACCTAGAGCAGAGCCCCCTGAACCTGTATCCTCTGATGGTTCCTCTGATGAATCAGATCATACAGACCCTCCTGAGGCTTCTTATTCTCCCTACGAAGACTCTGATGCTGAAGAGTCCATTCCTTCAGCCTCTCCACCTGAGGAATTCTCTTTTGGGGAAACCTTGCATGCTATGAGGGAACAATTTCAGTGGCAGGGCCAAGATTTCTCAGACTCCAGAAAAAGGCTTAGAACCTTTCTACATTTACCACAACATAGGCCTTTAGCTATACCTCCAGTTCTTTCTGTTGTAGATGATGCTTTTAATGATGCTTGCACTGCTCCTGATTCATTACCTCCGGCTCCTGCTAAGCCCGATAGGTTCTACAGGGTCCCGGACACTCATCACCATTTATACAAGGCTCCTTTTGCAGATCCAGAGACTATATCCCAGGGCCCTAAAGCAGTAGCTGCTACTTCTACTAAGAACCCCCTCCCCTCTGAAAGGGAATCCAGGTCCTTAGAGAGATGGGGTAAAAAAAGTTTACACTTCTGCTACCTTGTCAGCTAGGGCTTTGAACTGCCAATTTCATATGATTCAATATCAACAGTTTATGCTTGACCAGTTAACTAAAAAGCTTTCCTCTGAAGTATCTTTAGATAAAAAATATGTTCAGGAAATGGTACATAACATACAGCAGGTTAGTAACCATTCTTTAAAATGTGGCTATGATGCACTGGAGGCTTCCTTTAGATCAGCCATGACTGGCACAGTTATCAGGAGACATGCATGGTTGAAAGAACAGGCATTACCAGACCATGTCAAATCAAAGCTTTTGGATGCACCCATGGACAAGGTCAATTTATTTGGTTCCCCTGCTCAGCAGGTACTAAAAAAGATGGAAGAGAAGGCGAAATCTGTACAAACGGTGAAAGATTTCTTACAGGTTCAACCCCCAAGGTTTAGCAGGAACTGGCCCTCCAAGAATTGGTCCTTTCCGGACTCCTCTAAGGCTCAGAGAGGCAGGAATAGGCGTTCAAGAGGCAGAAACCAATCCAGGGGTGCCTACAGGGGACACCAATGGCAAGGTAACAACCAGCGAGGCACGGATGCAGCCACCACCACTGCAACAACTCAATCACAGTGACTTGACAGTGTCACCGCCTACCAGGGAACAACTAGAAGCACCCTTAGGCGGAAAACTAACCTTATTCTCAAAAAACTGGCATTGCATCACAAGGGAAAAATGGATTTTGCAAACTATAGACCAAGGTTACAGGTTCCATTTCCATACTCTACCAGGGAAGAGAGGAATGCCAAACCTACCACCTACTCAGAGGACAGAAGCTCTAAAGCAAATATCTCAGCTATTAAGAATGAGAGCTGTGGAAAAGGTACCATCTATGGAGCAAGGAAAGGGATTTTACTCCAGACTCTTCCTGGTACCAAGAAAAGAAAACAAATGGAGACCCATTTTAGACCTGTCCACTTTAAACACATTCCTTATTGTTCCAAAATTCAAAATGCTGACCCTACAGCAGCTTCTTCCCATGCTGGGCAAGGAGTCTTGGCTGGTAACTCTAGATCTCAAGGAGGCATACCTGCACGTCCCCATAAGACTAATTTGCAGAAGATACCTCAGATTTCTTGCAGGATCAGAGCATTATCAATTTTCAGCATTGCCCTTTGGCTTATCTACTGCGCCCAGAGTGTTCACGAAATGCCTGGCATCAGTAATTGCTCATTGCAGACTTCAGGGAATCCAAATTTATCCCTATCTGGACGACTGCCTGATACAAGCGGACAACAAAAGCAAGCTGACAGTAGACTTACAAAGAGTCATTTACCTGCTGCAAGCCTTGGGATACACAGTCAATATAAAAAAGTCAAGGCTGATTCCATCCCAAAGAATAACCTTTCTGGGTGCAGAGCTGGACACATCAAAACAAATGGCAACTGCTGCAGAAAAAAAAAAACTCCCTCTTTACTTTTGGCAACTAAAAAACAGAACAACAAGCTAACAGCAAAGTTCTGCAGGCCCCTTGCTTCATGGCATCATCATCAATAATCTTGGTTCCACATGCCAGACTACATGAGAAAAAACTACAGTGGTACCTAAAGAATTTGGGGTCCCAACACAAGCACAGCCTAGAAACCAAAATTCCAATAATCCCATGCCTGAAACAAGAGTTCCTATGGTGGGCTCAGGCCTGTCAATCAAACACAGGATTGCCCTTCTGCAACAGTCAACCAAGCCAAACCATCACGACAGATGCCTCAGACCTCGGTTGGGGGGCACACATGCTGGACAAGTGCATACAAGGCTTATGGACTCAAGACCAGCTGCACCTACACATAAATCTAAAGGAAATGCTGGCAGTAAAATTGGCAATAGTCATTCAGACCATTTCTCCAAGAAGGTCAGTTGATGATAAGGACAGACAACACCACAGTTAATGTGGTACATCAACAAACAGGGAGGCACCCATTCATATCCTCTATGCCGGCTGGCACTGGACCTATGGGATGTGGCCCTGAGCTACAACATTCAGTTACAAGCAATTTTTGTACCGGGGAAAGAAAACATTCTAGCAGACATATTAAGCAGAACAACCACAGATGCCCACGAATGGATGCTTCATCCGGACATCTTCAAGACCATCTCAAAGAAATGGGGATTACCACAAATAGACTTGTTTGCATCCCCATTCAATCACCAGCTAAAGAAATTCTGCACAAGGACATTCCACCCACTTGCTTGGAAGGTGGACTCCCTATCTTTCAGTTGGAAAAACCTGACAGCATACGCATTCCCACCACTTCCTTTGATGCACAAGGTGCTTCTGAAGATCAAAGAGGACCGTCCAAGGATCATTCTGATAGCTCCAGACTGGCCAAGACAACATTGGTACCCATTGCTGAGGAGCATGTCTCGGGAACAAATATGGACACTACCCCTGATCCCATTACTGTTAATACAGAAAAACTACAACACCCTGCATCCAATCCTGAAAACTCTGCAGCTAACTGCCTGGAACATTACATAACAGCAATTAACCCAAATCTATCCCAAAGGGTTAAAGACATAATCCTGGAGGCTCGCAGACCTTCAACTAGAAAGAATTATGCAGCAAAATGGAAAAGATATCTCATTTGGAGTACGGCAAAGGGAGAAGATGTGACTCTAGTAAACATGGCCAAAATCCTGGAGTACTTGGCAGGGCTCTTCCACACAGGCCTTGTCCTACTCTTCCATCAAGATACATGCATCAGCTATTTCAGCAGAATACAGCTTGGATCCTCCTGTCTTCTCTCATCCTCTGCTCAGGCAGTTTCTGGGAGGAATTAAAATGTAAAACCTCCCAGGAAACCACCATTGCCAGCATGGGACTTGAACTCTGTCCTAGAAAAATTGACACGTCCTCCTTATGAACCAGCAGCAACAGCAGAATTACAATACTTATCCTGGAAAACTGCTTTCCTGCTGGCAATAACTTCAGCAAGAAGGGTCTCTGAACTACAGGCATTAATGGCAGTGCAACCCTTCCTGATCTTCCATCAAGATAGTGTCCATGAGAACAAATCCTACATTTATGCCTAAGGTGGTATCCAGAGTGTCATTAAATCAGGCTATCCACCTACCTACATTCTTCCCAACCCACAGAACAAGGAGAAAGACTTTTGCATACCTTGGATGTGCACAGGCAGTTACGCTACTACCTGGACAGGACAAGTCCAATAGAAAAACTGACCAGCTTCTGGTAGCATATGCCACAGGAAGGAAGGAAAACCAATTTCAAAACAGACAATCTCCAAATGGATAGGAAATTGCATTAGATTTTGTTACTCCTACCATGGAAAGAAAACTCCAGAGAACATCAGGCCTCACTCCACAAGGGCTACAGCCACTACCACAGCTTTCTTACGAGGAGTGGCTACCAAGGACATTATAGAGGCTGCTACTTGGACCTCCGTGCATACATTTGCCAAGCATTACAATTTACCTTTATACTCTAGATCCCGAGCAGGTTTTGCCACTGCTGTTTTGCAAGGGATCCTAGCTACACCATAATCTCTACTCTTTCCTCCTCCCCTTGTTTAGCTATGGTATTCTACCCATTTGTAAGGACTGCAGATGCATCCTTGAAGGACATAGTACAGTTTTGTACCTACCATAAATGTAGATGTGTACCTACCATAAATGTAGATGTCCGATAGGAATGCATCTGCAGTCAGGATTACCCTCCCACCTTCCCCTCTGAGGTACTCCTAGGGTATTTGCCAGCCTTCAGCTAGCTTGGGGGGGATCTATTATGGTGCATTTCTTTTGTATATATGAACATACATGCTTATTTTTTGTGTTTGCTCTCTACTATTTGGAATCATTGGCATTTATCCAAATTTAGCCTTCCAAGGGGGCACCTGGCATCTGGGGCAAGAAACACTGAGGAAAATGGCGTCGGCTGATGCCTTTATACCCAAATAACTGCAGCTATGACGTCGGGTGAAGTGCGACACCAGCCGAAGCCAGACCTGGACTTTGGAATCCGGCCGACCGAAGGGCTGCCTGACGACAGGACAACCCATTTGTAAGGACTGCAGATGCATTCCTATCGGACATCTACATTTATGGTAGGTACAAAACTGTACTTTCTGGTGATGTCAGCCGTGAGAAAGCGCTATTCTTGTTCTTAAAGTTCAGCCTTTGGACGTTTTTTTTTTTTAACCTTTTTAATAGCAGCTTCTTTTCTACCCTCATCTACAACTCTCCATCAGAGCTGGTCTTTTACTTAACACTTATCTCTGACTTGTATTCCAAACTTCTGTTTGGCCTCATCCTACTATATTCCCTGTCTAGTTTATTTGCTTCCAGCACATTTGTTCCTTTAGTAATTTTCTCTAGTAAATTCCATCCCCTCCTGCCTGTTTTCTATACCCCTGCTTTCATTTTGTCCCTGTTGGTAAAATTTTCTTCCTCCATTCCCATGCTGTCGTAGTGGTAGTATTTGGTACTTTATAAATATAATATTCTTTAGTTGTTATACTCCCTGAGGGCTTGCATCCAAAATCCTACTCCCTCTTTATTTCTCAAACACTCCCTGTTTCATTGTCATTGCTTTCCGCTTTGATTTATAACCTTCTGTTTGTGTTATGCATGTCTTGTTTGCATACCTCTAAAGTTTCTCTTTAAACCAGGTAACTCTAAGCTATCTTGTTATAAAAGGCAAATCAACGTATCCCACTTAATTCTTGCCCTCTTCTCCTCCCAGCTAAATTTCTTCAACTCTTTATTATTTATTATTTCTTCAACTTCTCCACTGGTTGATAAAAATATGCCTGACCTATGTATAAAACCCAAGGGACTAAAACATTTTCACTGCTTGTGTCTTACTATCCATATCCATAACCAAGAGTTTCCAGTTTCTCAGTTTTTGTATCATCTTTTGTTTAGCGTCTTCCCACATATCCTTACCTGCCACAACAAAATTATTTTTAATGCATTTACTAGTATAGCTTTTGTTTTATCTTTTACATTTTTATCCCTCCAAAAAACTGAAATTATCTCAAAATGTTCCATAACACCAAAATGTCTTTTATTGGATTTATAAAGTAAAAATATCA
This sequence comes from Protopterus annectens, assembly GCF_019279795.1. NCBI lineage: Eukaryota > Metazoa > Chordata > Ceratodontiformes > Protopteridae > Protopterus > Protopterus annectens. The sequence continues at coordinate 1,643,465,737 of NC_056744.1, read as the reverse complement.
TCATCTGCAAGTAAAATTAACCTTCATTAATTGCCATACTGTTTATATCCTTGAATTTGAGAGTCCCTCACTTGCTTGGCCAGTGGCCCTAAGTATAAAACAAAAGGGAAAGGGGATACCCCTTTCTGGTTCCTTTGTTCAGTCACAGCTTGTTTAGAGGAATCCTCCCACTTTAATTCCTGCCTCTAACAATGCATATATCTTCCTAATTAAATGTATATTGCATCAGGGAATGTAAATTCTACCACTGCCCTATTCATAAACTCCCACCTGGGTTTACAGAATAATTTGCCTACATCAAGACTCCCCAACAATAGCAGCATTTTCTTAAACCCTGCTTCCCTGTGGATCATCATTGTTCTACTAATGTTATCAAATGTTTGTCTACCCTCCACAAAAAACACACTGATGCATATCTTTCAATTATGGCAACACCTTTGCCATTCTATCTTTGCTAGTATAGATGTACACTTTATAGTCATGGTTTAAAATTAAAGTGGGTCCAAATGAATGGTCTTTACTCTGTTTGGGTGATATAGCCACCACAGCACCACCACCACCTTTAAAATACTCTTAAACAAAGCCTTCCTGATCTTTATCACATTCATCCTTTCAAACTTGCACAGGAATGCGATTTGTTTCTAGAGACTTCCCTGTAAATTGATTACACATCTCCATTTTTATCTTCTCTTCCTATCTCTTAGTTGTTAATTGTTGAGCCTTATCTTCCTCTAACCTTGACAAAATTGTTGTATAAATATTTCCATTTGCTTTTCCACATTCCTCTGCTTTATACAGATTTTCATAAAATTTCTGAAATATTTCTAATACTTATGTAGTATCATTAATTATTTTTCTTGTTGTAGGTTTCATGAGTTTGGCAACAAGTCTTTCCAATTTTTGTTGCCCTAGTCATTTGTGCTAAAAGTTTTTACGCTCTGGAGTTATCCAAATAGTTGCTTAACTGCAACATTTCCAAACTTATGCACATCATCCTGATACTTTATTTTCCCTTCAATATTTTGCTGTTGCTCCTTTTCTTGTTCTGTGAGATTTCCCCATATTCTGCAGTAATTTAACTTATGTCCTCCTATACCAAATATTCTGTTATATTTCTTCAGAAATCTACCCTTCATATAGCCAGGGGCCGTGACTACAAGGTGGACTTACTCGTACAGAAAAAGGTCCGTCTGCTTCATACCAACTTGTAGGCCCTCAGCCTGATGCTGTGGATGAATATCATATTTTCTTTGACATACTAGTTTTCCAAAGGTATGATTCAGGTGCTCCAGGAGGCGAGGAAACCTACCACGAGAAAATATTACATTTCTAAAATGAAAAAGTTTTATTTGTCTAGTGCCTTAAGAATGAGACCCCCCCCCCCACCAGTGGAAGTCCTTACATTTTTGTTCTATCTGTGTGAGCTATTCAAAGTTGGACTTGAATATTCATCCATTAAGGCACACTTGTCAACTGTTTCTGCCTACATGCTTTCAGATCCCCCCATTGCTCTGCAGAGTTGAAGTCGGCCAGTTTCTAAAGGGTGTCCTCCACTTGAATCCACCTAGGAGGGCTATTTCACCCCCCCCCCCAAGATCCAAGCTTTGTTTTGGAAAAATAAGTCCTTTCTCACCATAAATAGGCACCTGTGTTGTCCATTTTCATTCTTCCTCATTTCTAAGTTTGGATCCGATCCTTGGATCTGACTTGGCTACATTTACCAGACTTTGGATTCAACTCTTGAGCTCTTCCATTACCCATAATGCCATACTCCATCCCTGTTGATTCAGATCAAGTTTGCTGCTCTAATTCCCAATAGCAGAAGAGAAGCTGAAGTAGGAAAAAAAAGACAGGGCTCTAACCTGGAACTCTAGGTTCCAAAAACAGTCCAGTAGGTCCTTCCAGAAGAAAAAATGGATGGGGAATGGATGGGAGGGGAGTTAAGAAAGAATGAAAATGGACAACACAGATGCCTAGTTATGGTGAGTACAAAACTTATAAGTCTGATGTTGTCCTTTTCATTCTTCCTCTCTTATGGAACAGAGTCCCCAGCTACGTTGACCGTGGGTGGCCCTCCTGGAAGGATATTCTGGAGTACTGCTGAACCAAAGAAGCTCAGTTTCTAGATGTGATGTGCAGTTTATAATGTGAAATAAAGTTACAAGTCTTGGACCATGTAGCTGCTGCACAAATGTGATCAGTAGACGTCCTTAACCAAAAAAGCAGATTAAGTAGTCATGGATCTAGTTGACTGAGTTCAGAGAGGTTTTGATAATGTCAAACCCTTCGGAGAGCAAATCCATGAAATACAGTCTGTAATCCATTTAGCTAGGGTAACTGTAGAAACTGGTTGACATATCCAATTTAGACAGGGGCAAAAAACAATTTCTGTGGTATCTCTGAAGTTTCTAAACAACCCACTAAAGTGTAGTGAGTCCAAAAACAAAACAGTGTAAGAAACTTCTCTATGTGGAAGATTTTCAGTCCATATATCTCTAGTTAATCATTGTATATTAATCAGATCACACAATAGTAGTAGAACTAGCAAACTTGAACTCATCTTAATAAAAAAAAATAAATAAATAAATAAATAAGTATTCGAAAGTAATCCAAGCAAGGCAGGCAGTCTGTTTCCAGCTGAAAATCCTTTATTAAGTACACAGACAAGCGATCCAAGTAAAACAAAAATAGAGTAATAGTTTCCTCACAAGCTTTCTAATATATGTATATATATATACTTTTTTCAGGCAAGGGAGTGGTTTATTATGCTGTAAAACAAAGTGTTGTTGGTACACATGTTAAATTCACATTTGATTAGTATACAGTGATTAACTAGAGATGATGTTGTTGTCAATCTTTTCGGCTTTTCCTGGTTAGGGGTCGCCACAGTGGAACTCCGGTCTGCTAATGATTGGCAGTCGATTTTTATGGTGCCAAGTTGCCAGCCCGACGCCCAACCTTCAGCGAAGGCATGCCAATTCACACGTCTTTCGGAGGCCACTCGACCATGGGGAGGACATGCAGACTCGACACAGAAGACACTCCAGCCGAGAATCGAACAGGAGAACCTCTTGCTGTGAGGCAACAACGCTACCGCTGTACTACCACAGCTTTTGATTAACTAGAGATGTATGGACTGAAAATCTTCCATACAGAGAAGTTTCTTACACAATTTAGACAGAAAGATACAAAAAGCTGGTCTGATTTTCTAAACTGTTTTGTCCTGTGAAGGTAAAAACGGAGTTGTCTATGCACATCAAGGAGGTATAGCATGTACTCTCCTTTATTGGGAAAATTTGGAAAGACAAGTGAATTAATTGGTTGATGCTATTTTTGGAAGCCACTTTAGGTTTAAAAAAAAAAAAAAGGATTTGTCTGCAGGGAAACCCTGTCTTTATGAAAAATAATGTAAAGCATTTTTGCTGATGGAGCCTAGAGTTCAGATGTTATTTTTGCTGAAGTTATAGCTGCCAAGAAAACTGTCTTCCAAGAGAGAAATTTTAGGTCAGATTTGTCTGACGGTTCAAAGGGTTTTTGTGTTAAACCTTCAAGTACCATAGTAAGAGCCGAAGGTGGTGAGGGATCCTTCATTGGAGGTCTGTGATGAAAAATGCCTTTCAAAAAAGCTTTGCACAATTTAGAGGAAGCCAAGGAAAAAGATTTATTTCTTGTGTGGAAATTTGAAATTGCTGCCAGCTGAAGTTTATTTGTGGAGAAACTAGCTCCATCTCTGAAAAGATTTGTCAGAGTGAATAATAGCAGAAATTGGTGCAGAAAAAGGATCAGTGTGTGTGTCTCTCTCTCCCTTACTCTCAGATAGAGAACCTTTTCCATTTACTTTTATAAACTTTTTTGATGGCATCCTTTTGAGAACCCAGAATGTCACAAAATGAGGGAAGAGAGCCTGGACTGTCTTTTACTGGAAGTGGAGAAACCATGCAGTCAACTTTAGTGCCTAAATGCTGGGATGTTGAATCTGCAGTGGGTGAGAGAAGAGATCCTGAATAGGCTCCAGTGTCCATGGAGGATAACGAAGATGAGATGTTGGCAAGTGTAGTTCCTCTTTCTAAGGCCAGAAGGGAGCAATGAGGATAACTGAGCTCTTCAGCCTCCTTGTTTTCTGTAAAACTCTTAGAATCAGGGGAAGAGGAGGATAAGCATAAAGGAGACCCAAGGGCCAAGCGTGAAGAGCATCTCTTGGTGACTCCTACTGAGAGAGGATTGGAGGGAAGTGCTTGCACTTGTTGTTGAGAGGGGTGGCAAATAGGTTGCAGCAAGGTTGACCCCATTGCCTGAAGATAATATTCACTACCAACTGATAGAGACAGCTTGTGAGGCATCAGAATGAATCTGCTTAGTTTGTCTGCAGGCACATTGGTTTTCCCTGGGATGCGTGTTGCATTTAAAAAGCATTCTGATGAGTTCACCCATTCCCATACCCTTGTGGCCTGTCTACAAAGGGGTATGGGCAAGATGTTCATCATGTTGTACTGCTGCAGTCATCACACTTGGGTTATCCTGCCATCAGGCAGTCCCGCAGTCGGCCGAATCCCAAAGTCTTGGTCCGGCGTCGGTTGTCGTCGCTTCTTCCCTGACGTCAGTGCGACAGGGGGATAAAAGAGGCAGCCGACGCCATTTTCTTCAGTCTTTCCTGCTGTGCGGTGCCCGAAGCAGAAGCAGTTCGCAGGTGCCGGTCCTGAGATTTTTTAATCGAATTTCAGCCCGAAGTCTTCTCTAAAGCTAAGTACCCCGTTGGGGAAACTTTTCTTGCCTCAGACCGATGTCAGACAAAGTTAATAATTGCATTTCTTGTGGGAAGCAAATACCTCATAAGGATTTTCATTCTTATTGTATTCCTTGTCTTGGACCAGACCATGGCGTCTCTGCTTGTTGGTTTTGTGCTAGGTTCAACAAACGTACAATCAAGCGTCGGGCAGATTTCGCTCGACATTATTTTGGCAGAAAATTTAATTATAGCATGTCATCGGAGCAACCGACATCAGCAATGATTAAAAAACTCAAGGATAAGGACAGGCAGCCAAGGCCAAGACCAGATACCGAGGGCTCATCAAGGCCTGCCGCCGGTTCTCCGGTTTTCAGCGAGGCGCCTACGCAGCCCCTGACTACCGCAGATTTAGAAATTCTGACGGCCTCCCAGACCAAATCAGCTGGGCCTCAGGAGGCGGTTCCATCTCACCCCTCGGACGCCAACCCTGATGGTGATCCGGAGATTTTGGACAGGCCTTCGGTTTCTGAAGGTGTCGTCAAACCGACAACTATCTCTATTAAGTCTTATGCTAAACTTAAAGCCCCCTTAAAAGTTAGGAAACCGGGTCCACAGTCCCCCCCCCACAGGCCTCTATGCCTAAAAAACAGATGCTTAAGATAGCTGAGGATTTAATTACCCTTATCAGGGGTTCACAACCCCCTCCTGACAAAAGGCCTAGACTGGAGGAAGATTATCCTTCCTCTGACAAAGCATCCATTTCCTCAGCTAACTCTGAGGACCAGGATTATTCCTTCCCTCCTTATGATGTCTCAGATGCTGAAGAGTCCATTCCCTCTGTCTCCCCCCCTGAAGACTATTCCTTTGGGGAAACTTTACACACCATGAGGGAACACTTCCACTGTGAAGGCCAAGATTACTCTGACTCTAAGAAAAGACACATTTTCTTCTTCTCCCACAGCATAGATCCCTTGCAATTCCTCCAGTTTTAGACATTTTGGATGATGTTTACACCGAATCTAGTCTAAACCCAGATTCCTTACCTCCTGCACCAGCTAAACCAGACAGATACTACAGAGTTCCTGATTCTCATAAGTTTCTCTATAAAAGCCCTGTTGCAGACCCCAAAACCATTGCAGAAAGATGTGTTATTTGGTGTCAAAGCAGAGGAAGTTTTAAAGAAAATGGAAGAAAAGGCAAAATCTATGCAGACAGTTAAAGATTTTTTACAGGTACAACCTCCTCGTTTCAGCAGAAACTAGCCATCAAAACACTGGTCCTTTCCTGCATCAGACAGACCCCAAAGGGGTAGGTACAGATGCCCAAGGGGCAGAGGCCAATCACAAGGTTCTTTCAGGCCTAGACAATGGCATACAACAACCCAAAGAGGTGGAGACGACAGATCTCAACCCTTCAGGAAACAAACACAATGATTTCCCTCTTCGCCTGCCAAGCAAAATTGCCCTGGCAGCACCTTTGGGAGGAAAACTGGCTCTATTTCCACAAAATTGGCGCATCATAACAAAGGACAAATGGGTTCTGAATATTATTACCCGAGGCTACAGATTTCATTTCCACACTTTACCACGGATGAGAGGCATGCCAAATCTGCTTCCAAACCAATGGGCAGAGGCACAAACGCAAATTTCAGCTCTCACGGATATGAAAGCAATTCAAAAGGTACCTACAAAGGAGCAAGGTCGAGGTTTTTACTCGAGACTATTTCTAGTACCAAGAAAGGACAAAGCCTGGAGACCCATTTTAGACCTATCAATTCTAAACACTTACCTAGAGGTACCCAAATTCAAAATGCTCACACTACAGCAGCTTCTTCCCATGCTGGGCAAGGAGTCTTGGCTGGTAACGTTGGACCTCAAAGAGGCATACATGCATGTCCCTATCAGACAAGATTGCAGAAGATACCTCAGATTTTTGGCAGGTACAATGCATTATCAATTCTCTGCATTGCCCTTTGGCTTATCTACTGCACCCAGAGTATTTACAAAATGCCTGGCATCAGTAATTGCATACTGCAGACAACGAGGAATACAAATTTATCCATATCTGGACGACTGCCTGATCCAAGCGGACAGCAAGGCCATTCTATTACAGCATCTGGCATTTGTAACAAAGCTGCTAAGTTGCCTAGGGTACACAGTAAACAAAAAGAAGTCAAAGCTAATACCCTCACAAGACATAATATTCCTGGGTGCCAGCTTAAATACAATGGCCCAGATGGCTTATCTCACGCCAGACAAACAAAAACAACCGACTCAATACTTCAAAAAGATGGCAACTTTTACCCAGCTCACTGCAAGGAAAATCCTGCAGGCATTGGGGTTCATGGCATCCTGCATTCAACTAATTTCACATGCAAAGCTGCATATGAGGAAATTACAATGGTACCTGAAAAGTGTATGGACTCAACACAGGCACAGCCTCAAAACAAGTATACCTCTCATTCCCTGCCTTCAAAAAGAGTTCCTATGGTGGGCTCAAGCATGTCAAATAAACAAGGGTCTCCCTTTTGTCTTACCTCCAGCAAACCAAACTATGACAACAGATTCTTCAGATTACGCCTGGGGAGCACACATGGCAGAAAAGTGCATACAGGGCAAATGGTCCACAAAACAAATGCATCTACACATCAACCAAAAAGAGATGCTAGCTGTGCAAAATGCACTGACAGCCTTCAAGGACCTCTTGCGTCCAGGGCAACTACTAAGGACAGACAACACCACAGTTATGTGGTACATAAACAGGGAGGAACACACTCCTACCCTTTATGCAGACAGGCAATGACCTTGTGGAACACAGCATTGACTCTCCAAGTACAACTGCAAGCACAATTCCTGCCAGGAAAGGAAAACATATTGGCAGACGAATTAAGCAGAAATTTGGCAGATCCTCACAAGTGGAGACTACACCCACAAGTATTTTCAATGATAACTCAAAGGTGGGGACACCCAGACATAGATCTATTTGCCTCCCCCAGCAATTGCCAACTACAGAAATGTTGCACAAGGACTTACCATTCCCTAGCCTGGAAAGTGGACGCCCTATCATTCAGTTGGACAGCATTGACAGTCTATGCCTTCCCACCACTACCTCTCTTGACCAAGGTATTACTGAAAGTCAGATCAGAGAGACCTCAAATGATCCTCATTGCTCCGGACTGGCCACGTCAGCACTGGTACCCATTACTAAGGACCTTGACTCACAGCCCTCCATGGATCTTACCTCAATTCCCACTTCTGTTGACTCAGCAAAACTCTCAGATCCTTCACAGTCAGCTCAGGACTTTAAATTTAGCTGCATGGAGAATACCTTGAATTATCAATCAACACTTCTCTCAAAGGACGTCCTGAATGTCATTTTGGAGGCCAGGAGGCCCAGCACCAGAAAAACTTACTCAGACAAATGGAAAAGATTTTGTGCATGGAACCAGGCTAAAGGCCAAAATCCTTGGATACCAATCATTCCTCAAATACTGCAATACTTAACTAAGATGCTACACAAAGGCCTTTCTTTCTCATCCATTAAGATCCATGCTTCAGCCATTTCAGCTCAATATAATACGTATTCTCCCATATTCTCATACCCTTTACTAAGGCAGTTTCTCAGAGGAGCTAAGAATATAAGACCCCCCCCCCCAGAAAACCCCCAACGCCAGCGTGGGACCTCAACTTCGTTTTGGAAAAACTAACTGCCTCCTTTCGAACCAGCCTTCTCAGCAGAACTACAATACTTGTCATGGAAAACAGCTCTGTTGCTGGCTATCACCTCAGCACGCAGGGTCTCAGAACTACAGGCACTTATGGCAGTGGAACCTTTCATCATTTTCCATCAGGACAGTCTCTTTATGAACTAACCCTACCTTTATGCCAAAGGTAGTATCCAGTGTGGCTTTGAATCAGACCATTCATTTACCCACCTTTTATTCAAACCCCTAGAATAAAGGAGAAAGACTCCTTCACTCTTTGGACATTCACAGACAGCTATGTTACTATTTGGATAAGACAAAGACCTTCAGAAAAACTGACCAACTCTTTGTATCCTATGCTGCAGGTTCACAAGGAAAGGCTATTTCAAAACAGACCATCTCCAAATGGGATAGCACATTGTATCCGCTTTTGCTACTCGCACTATGGGAAAGCAGTGCCTGTTAATATTAGGTCCCATTCTACCAGGGCTACAGCAACCTCAGCAGCCTTTCTCAGGGGGGTTCCAACCAAGGACATTTTGGAGGCAGCTTTACCTAGCACTACCACCTTCCATTATACTCAAAAAAAAAAAAAAAAAAACACAGAGCTGGTTTTGCCACTGCAATTCTGCAGGGCATCCTAGCTTCACCTAACCCAGTTTAGAACCAGCCACCCATCCATAGCTTTGGGATTCAATCCAAGTGTGATGACTGCAGCAGTATAACACGATGAACATAGTACAGTTTTGTACCTACCATAAATGTAGATGTTCGACTATATATACTGCTGCAGTCCAGGTTACCCTCCCACCATCCCCTCTACATACCAGGGTGTTAGTAACTCCATGTACATCAGTTTATTGGATGCATGCCTATATGGTGTATTTGCTAACAGCTAATACTATTGTTTATCTACTAAGGTATTTTTGCATAGCTATTTGTATTGCCGTCCTAGTTGGGGGCACCTGACATCTGGGGCAAGAAAAACTGAAGAAAATGGCATTGGCTGCCTCTTTTATCTCCCTGTCGCACTGATGTCAGGAAAGAATCGCCGACAACCGACGCTGGACCAAGACTTTGGGATTCGGCCGACTGCGGGGACCGCCTGACGGCAGGATAACCCAAGTGTGATGACTGCAGCAGTATATACACTCTAACATCTACATTTATGGTAGGTACAAAACTGTACTTTCCTCCTTGCGTGTTGATGTACCAGACTGCAGACATGCCAGTCTGAACTGCATAGTCCCCAAGGGAAGAGCATCTTGAAATGCCTGCAGTGCTAAAAGGACTACTGTCATCTCTAGGACATTGGTATGTAACTTAGTCTGTTGAGGGGGTCACATGGCTTGAATAGTTCTTCCCAAGAAATGCTCCCCACCCATTTTGAGAAGTGTCCATGGTCACTGTGGCTACTGGGTTCGGTAGAACAAAGGGTCTGCCCAGAAGAAGATTTAGATTGTATCCACCAGCGAATGTGTTGCTTGCAAATCAGGGTGAGTTTTACTTGAAAAGATAGGGTTAGAGATAGAATGGACCACTCTACAGAGTCCATTAGAGAACCTGCACAAAGAAACGTGCAAGAGGAAGTAGTAGTATAGCAGCTGATACTGACCCAAGTATCTGAAGCACTAACCTTGCTGAAGGAGATGGATGACAAAGGATAGCCTGAACCTGGTTTCTGATAGAAGTAACATGGCGGAGAGGTAAAGGTGATACCTGTGTTGTTGTGTCCAAAACTGTCTAGTGAATTCCAGGCTCTGAACTGGTGCAAGTTTTGATTTGGCAAGATTTAGTATAATGCCCAAAGTGTTGCAGATCTGGAGCAAATAGTCCCTGGTATGTTGAAGTTGATGCTTGGGAGGGGGGCTGTTAGGAGCCAGTCGTCTAGATATGGAAACACCTGGAATCCCTTCAGTCTCAAGTGAGCTGCGACTATTGCCATGCATTTGATAACCATCCTGTGGTGAGTCGAAAAGGCTGAGCTCAGAATTAGTAATGACTGGCTTCCAGCCAAAAGTGAAGGTGTCTTCTGGATCCTCTGTCTATTTTGATGTGAGAGTACATGTCCTGAAGATCTATAGAGCACATCCAATCATCCTTGTGTAGAAAAAGCAGGATGGACTGAACCGTGTCCATTCAGAACTTTGCTTTCTTTACATACTAGTTCAGTTTGCTTAGATCCAAAATGGGTCTGAGGTCCCCTGTTTTCTTTCCCACTAAAAAGAAACATGAATAAGTTCTCAATCCTATCGGGTCAGATGAGACCTACTGGGTGATTCCTTTTCCTAACAGTTTTTGGATTTTTTGAGCTGGCCTTTTTCTGACTGGGTCGAATGTCAGGAATTTTTTTCCTTTGATGATGAGGAATAAGGGAAAATGGTATGTAATAGCCTCCAGATGTTATTCTTAGGACCCATAAATCTTAGGTGATGTTTGTCCAGGCGTCTAGGTGCAAAGAGAACCAACCCCCGACTGCCTCCAGAGTTGGACATTCAGGCAGCACTTCAGGAATGCTGATGGTCAGTCTGAAAAAGAATCTCTAAAGCCCTAGTTCTTCATTCCTCTTCTGCCTGTAGGATGATGTCTGCCATTGAAATTTTTCCCTCTGCCTCTGGAGGAATTGTCCCCACACAAATCCTGTAAAGGTCCCTGAGATTTACGATACCACTTTTTTTTTAACACCTCTCTGGTTCCTGAAGAAGGTCTACTGAGATGTAGAAAACTTGATCTCCATGGCAGACAGGTTGTTTCCTTCTTGTTTGCTGTGGGTAAAGCATATATTTTACTGATGACCCAAACAAGGAAATGCCATCAATTGAGGCATTAACAATGGACATCTTAAAGGGCTCCACAAAGTCACATCGCCATATCAGGCATGTCTTCTTATGGTGATGCCCAAACTGGGTGCTCGTGAGATCCTTTCAGCTGAGTGAGAGGTTAACCTTATTGAAGCATTTGAAATAGATGAGTGGCCAGTAGAGAGGAAGACCTTTTGAAATCTTCAGTAGACATGGACTCTTGAGAGAGTATTTGATAGTTATTTAGTCAAATCTCTCTGGAGCCTAGTGAAGTGCAATAGATAATTGACCTCAGAGCAAAAGTAGCTGAGGCTAACACTCACTTTCCAAATCTGTCCAAAGCTCTGAACTCCCTGTTTGGCGGATGGACAGAACAGTCCTGTTCTACTAGCTTGCTCTTAGTGGCTGCTGCCACAGAAGTATCATCAACAGAGTCTCCTCTGCTCCAGTGGTGTCTGTCTGCACATGGGGTCAAAAACTTGTTAAGGTGCTTGGGAATGGGCTCAACAGTATCTGGCTCCTTCCATGCCCAGTGGGAAGCTAGTTCAATAAGTTCATCTGCCACGGTGTTACCGAAGACATAGGCCATTACCAAAAGCCTTTAAGAACACTTATTCTTCGGGAGAGGGGGTTTGGAATGACCAACCACCCTTCTACTTCAGGATCTCTAGAATATCTCCAAAGGAGATATCATCCGGTGGTGACCTTGGAGCTCCCGCTCCTTCATCAAAATCTGTGGCTTCTGTGAAAGACTCCATGGGGGGTGTCTGTCTCGCCTCATTTTCTCTTCCGGAGCACCTTTCTCGTGGGATGTTCTGGAGAAGTGTTGGAAGAAAGGGGAAGTTCCTCTACTGGAACTGGTTGGAGACTACCCTGTGGAATAGATCTGAATGACTGGGAGCTCAGAACGGATGAGAGAAAAGGGGTAGGATCCAAACATGAGAAGATTGTTCTCTCTGAAGAGAAAAAGCCCTTTCCACCACCCCGAAGGTCGAAGGACCAGGACAACCCCTGACCTACTCCCTCAGAGCCGAAACATCCAAGGAAGGTAGATCAAGACCACCTCCAGATCCGAGCATCAATGGGGAAAAGCAGATCCACACTGTCTAGGGCTAAAGCTCCGAAAGGAAGGGACAGATGCAACAAAATTAGAGCCGAACCTACCCCCTCAGATCCAATGCAGACACTTCGGCTCGGAGACCCTTCCTGATCCAAGGGTATCTGAGCAGAACCAGTCAGGGAAGCAGTCGGAGTGGAGGAGGAAACTTTCCTCGGATCCGATGCAGAGCTTCTCTGGGATCTCGAGTCCTGAGGATCTGAAATCAGTGGAAGGATTTGAGAAGGAGAAATAATAGTCTTACATGTGACAGGGCTACTTACGGATCCGATGGGGGATGGGCCTTGTAATGCCCACATCTGGATCTAAGCTCTGAGAAACTTTCACATCATCCTTTCCACATCTGCTTCTGACAATTTTTGGAGGACCTAGAAGTGATGTATGGGGGCCTGGAATGTTTCTTAAGAGTTTGGAGAAGCAGAGTAGGCTAAGGTGGGTGAAAGTGGTGTGAAAATATATATGTGTATAGTACTCATAAAAGAACTACCTGGCTTCAAATCCGATGACTTAGGATCCGGGGGGGGGGGGGGGGGGGGGGTGGACTAATTGTAATTACAGTTGGAGCTGAAACCTTGGGATCCAAAAGCTTTTGGATTCGAATGTTGAGATATCTTTGGATCCAGGGAAGTTTGATCTGAGAGCCCTCCTGGTCTTGGTTGGTGGCTGTGATGAGGACCTAGGGGACCTAGGAGGAGGACATGTACAGTACTCCAGAGGAGTAGACATGCTTGTTTTGGAGGGTATTTTTGCCTCTGATGTGGAAGAAGATCCCTTAAAATAAGCTTGTTTCTTCTATCTGCCAGGGCTCTGGGATTAAAGGTGACGCAAATCCTACAAGCCGCGTCCAAGTGCCTGGCCCCCAGGCAATAAACACACTCCTTGTGGGCATCTTGGTTTGGGATCCTATGCCCACCAAAGTGCATTTTTGAAACCCTGTAGGTTTGTCCGACATAATGGAAGAAACTGAGGACAAACACAGTAAGGGGAAGAAAAATAACAGTAAAGCTTTTTTTGTTTTTTTTTATTGTATAGAAAAAGGGAAAATGCAGGTAAAGGCCAACAATTATGGTAGAAGCAGAAAATACCCTAAGGTAAATAGGTAAGGAAAGAAAACAAGAACACCAACAATAGTAATGGAAAAAAATCTACTGTAAAAAAAAAAAAAAAAAAAAAAGTACAGAAAAAGGAGGAAGAAAAAGTCCCTAACTACCAGCAGCAACTAAAGGGAGGAAGAAGGATAAAAACAGAGTTTTACTTACAGAAAAATGGCTGAATTCACTCGAAAGTGGAACCTACATCTGTTTGCGAAGGTGTCAAAGATTTGAAGCAGTAGGGATGGAGTTAGGACATTATTGGTGGAGGGAGGAGCTCAAGAGTTGGATCCGAAGTCTGGTAAATGCGGCAGAGTCGGATCCAAATCCATAAGTGAGGAAGAATGAAAATGACAACAACAGATGATGATCTTCGTGTTTCACTGTTGCAGTCATCACATTTGGGTTATCTGCCTGCAGGTAGCCCTCAGCCGGCCTGAATACCATAGTCTTCGGATTTCTGTGTCGGATGCTGTCGCTTCTTCCATGACGTCAGGTCACCAGGGGTATAAAACATACAGCCGATGCCATTACATCAGTCTTTCTTGCCGTGTGGTGCCTGAAGCTGAAGCATTTCGCAAGTGGCAGTCATCCGTCTCCTGAAATTTTTGTTTTCGAGTTTCGGACCCGAAGTCTTCTAAAAAGATAAGTACCCCGTTGGGGATCCTTTTTTCTTGCTCTAACCAATGTCAGGAAAAAATTAACAATTGTCTTGCCTGTGGAAAGCAAATGCCTCGTAGAGATTTTCATTCTTACTGCATCACCTGTTTAGGCCCAGTCCACGACGTCCCTCGCTGTCGGTTTTGTGCCTTGTTCAACACCCGAACTATTCGTCGTCAGGCTATTTTTTATAGCCAAATATTTTTGTTCTTGATCTCCGTACTTCAAAATGCCTTCGTTAAGCTATCCGACTACCGATCTTCCGAAAAAAGAGACAGAACGCATAGGTCCGAAACTGCAGACGCTTTCTTTAAGCTAGACACGAGTCGCTGGTACTCAGTGAGGCTAGGGTTGCCACGTTTTCAGATGGCCAAAGTGGGACAATTGTGCCACAAACATATTTGCCCGCCAAAACATACTGCCAGTAGTAGGGACAGAACTCACTTTTTTTGCTAAAAAAAAGTAGCATTTTAGTTGTTTTTTTTGTTTCTTATCTTTCTTAACATTTAGGTGGTGTTTCAAGATGCCAGAATATTTAACTATTACATAATAAAATAAATATAAATAATTTTGCCCTAATATTTCAGGGACAGTGCCCATTCAATATTTTTTTTGGAACACAACTGTTGCCCAAGGACTGTCCACCTCACAAGGGGACAGGTGGTAACCCTAAGTGAGGCGCTTTCGCAGCCCCTGATACCCACTAATACAGATTCGCAGGCCTTTACTGAGACCCATTCGGAGACCGGTATGCCACGAGATGCTGCTTCGACTATGGAACCTGCAGATGTCTTTACCTTGGATGGGTCCAGAGCCGCTGCGCAGACACCGGCTTCTGAGGGTGTATTCAGGCCTACAGACTTTCATATTAAACCGATGGCATCATTTCCAACTAGAAGTACCGAATTCCTCAGGCTTAAAATTCGCACTACGCCTAGAAGACTGACTGCCAAAATGCAGACTCAGGCCCATTTGCCTCAAAAACAAATGCTTAGAATGGCTGAAGACCTTATTACCTTAATTAGAGGAAGCCAGCCTTCCCCCTCTAAGAGGCCTAGAACCGATTTTCTTTCTGATTCTTCTGATCAGGAATCTGATATCTCTGCTCCTTCTGATTACCAGGATTTGCCCTTATCTACTTATGAGGATTCTGATGCAGAGGATTCCATTCCCTCTGCTTCCCCTCCAGAAGATTTTTCTTTTGGTGAAACCTTGCATACACGTAGGGAGCATTTCCGCTGGGAAAGCCAGGACTATTCAGAGTCCAAAAAGATACTTAGGGTATTCTTACTCCTGCCTTAACACAGGCCTCTAGCTGTCCCTCCTGTTCTGGATATTGGAGATGATGTTTTTTTGGAATCTAGCCTTACCCCAGACACTTTACCTCCAGTTCCCAGAAAACCTGACTGGTACTACAGAGTACCTGACTCTCACACGTTCCTCTTCAAGAATCGTACTGTGGATCCAGAAACCATTTCCCAAGGACCAAAAGGCATTAAGGCTACTGCTGCCAAAATTCCTACCCATTCTAACAGAGATTCTAGAGCCTTAGACAGATGGGGCAAGAAGGTATACACTTCTGCTACTTTGGCCATTAGGGCTTTAAATTACCATTTTCATATGTTAAAGTATCAGCAGCATATTATGGGACTACTTAAACAGAAAATTATGTTGATTCCTGACCGTACTGAACACGAAGACTTGCAAGATTTAATGCATTCTGCAGAACAAGTTGGTAAACATACTTTGCAATCTGGTTTTGACGCTTTAGAAGCATCTTGCAGGGCTGCTGTCACTGGGTCTGTACTTAGAAGGCATGCTTGGCTTAAGGAACAAAACTTGCCAGGTCATGTTAAAGCTAAATTACTGGATGCACCCTTAAACCAAGACTGCCTTTTTGACAACAAAGCAGAAGTCCTCAAAAGGATGGAGGAAAAAGCTAAATCTATGCAAACTGTTAAAGATTTCCTACAAGTACAGCCTCCCAGATTCAGTAGGCATTGGCCTTCAAAGAACTGGTCCTTTCCAGTCCCTTCCAGGCCTTCTCAGTCCAAACCCAGGACTAGCTAGCAAAGGATGCCTGGCTGGCAACCCTAGACTTAAAGGAAGCTTACCTGAACATCTCAATAAGAGAATCCTACAGACAATACCTATGTTTCCGGGTGGGCTCCATGTACTTTTGGTTCTCTGCACTTCCCTTTGGCTTATCTACTGCACCCAGGGTGTTCACAAAGTTTCTAGCTCCAGCCATTGCATTTTGCAGGTAGAGAAATATTCAGATTTACCCATACTTGGATGATTGTCTGCTTTAGACAGAAAGCCAGGACTTGCTATTACAACACCTGGCATTTGTAAAGAAACTTCTAACCTCACTGGGGTACACCATCAACGAAAAGAAATCTCACCTAGTACCCTGCCAGCAGATTGTATTCCAGGGAGCAAGCTTGAACACAACTTCCCAGATGGCATTCCTCACTCCAGAGAAACAAGTTTATTTGACAACCTACTTCAAACTATTGGCCACAAAAACCCAGCTGTCTGCCGGGAAAATGCTGCAAGCTAGCTCTGGGGTTCATGGCCTCTTGCATTCTGCTAATTCCATATGCAAGACTGTATATGAGGAAACTCCAGTGGTATCTAAAAAGTCTATGGTGTCAACATTCTCAGGACCTGGAAACAATGAATCTGAAGTAGGCAGACTTCATTCGTCTGCAACCTGTGGGTATCGGATCCGATCTCGGATCCGCCCAGTAATTCAAAAGCTTAGGCTCAGCTCCTAGCTCCTCCCTCTTACCCATAACCCCTTGCCAAGCCCTGACTGACCCCAGATTTGCTTTTCAGAAGCAACGGAATTCTAGAGCTCCTGGCGTGGTTTTGAGATGAGTGTAGTTTTCTGACAGGAAAATTTTCAAATTCTCGTTTTTGTTATAATTATAGTTAGAGTTGTGTGTGGTTAAGGCTTTCCTCCCTCTTTAGTTAATTTTTCACGGGTTTTTCGTAGTTTGTTTGTGTGTGTGTGTGTTTAGGCCTTAGGTGTAATGTCTGAAGCCCCTAAGGCTGTCTTTTTGAAATGTACTGAGTGTGGCCATAAGCTGTCCCCAGCAGATGGCCACACTCGGTGCGTTAAATGCTTGGGGGTTGAACACCTGTCTTCTGGTTGTACCATTTGTGCAGGGTTCAACCTAAGGAGAGGCAGTCGAAGTTGGTGCTGGCGGGTCTTTTACCCCAGATACCGGCCTCTGCCTCCAGTCAGCAACTTGTTGCTGTGAGTTCTCCGGCTGGGACTCAACCTCCCTTAAAGTTGCCGGAGGAAGGATTCTTCTAGGGAGAGACAGAAGGAGAGGCACAGGAGAAGCACCACAAGAGGAGAGCCGGCTTCCAGCTCCTGCCTCCATCTAAGCGGGCTTCCCTGTGCCTTCTAGCTTTCCTCCTCCTCGGCTCCACTCCCCTCGGTTCTCTCCTGGACCCGAGGAGGAGGAGGCTAGCCCTTCCAGGAGGTCACCGAGACGGCTCTCTAGGTCCCGGCCCGTGGCCTCCTAGATCGACCTTTCTATGGCCCGAAGCTGATATGGACCGGATGATGAGGAAATTCATCCAGGCCCAAATGCAAATGGAGTGCTCCTAGCCCCCCAACCGGGAGGGCTTACCACGGGTTCGGGCTGGCGCCGCAGATTTGGATCCGGGGGGTCGGATCCGGTCGGGCGCACCGGATCCGGCCCCATCCTTGAGTGCTTCAGGTACTGGACGACCTGAGCCGAGGCGAGCCTCGGATCGAGAGGGAGCTGGTGTGTCTTCGGCTCTGTCCAGGTCGGAGCACACTGGTCTCGGATCCGACTGTTCGACCGACTCCGATCCGTGTGGGGGGCCGGGCTCGGGCTTAGAGAAGCTGGCCCTTCGGCTTTCAACGTTATGGAAAGGGCACTGTCGAGGACATCCGGTCCCTCACGGCTCCATCCCGCACTCCATTGCAGTTGGGCCAGGCCCCCACCAGCGGTCCCAGGGACAGCCGCCTCGATGTCCCAAGTGGTTCCCTTGGAACATCCATCTGCTGAAGAGTACGGACAGCCCCGATGAAGTACCTCAGAGCGCAAGTGCAAGAGGAGGCACATGGACCCCTGAGTCCGTCACTGAAGACACGGACTTGGATGAAGGGAAGGCTCCCAGGTCACCCCTGAGGACGTCTCATTTGGAGACATCATGGAGATGTTAAGGATCAGGGGGTGGTCTGCCCCAAGGCTTCTTGGACGAGTCTGTGTTCTTGGAGGCATTCGAGGCGGCCCTTCTACCTCTTGGGTGTCCTCCTGCTGACCCCTGGTAGATCTTATATCTATCAGGGCGTGGAAGGATCCGGACACCATTGAGCCTATCCCAAACGCCCGGACCGCATTCTTTCTCCTCCATCAGACCGCACCCACTGGAGTAAGGGTCCCCAGTAGATGCCATGATGATGGCTGCAGCCACGAGGGAATTGGCCCAGGAGAGTCCCTCCGTCCATCCTCCGGGCAAGGAGTCCCGATGGATCGATTGGAAGCGAGTGTTTAGTTCAGCGACCTTCTCCTTGAGAGCTGAACTACATGGCACATGTCATTAGGATGCAGCGAGATCTGATTAAAGAGTACGCTGCATCTCCCGAGTCCATCTCGAGTGAGGATAAACAGGTTTATTCCACCCGAATGGCCACTCTCAGATCTGTATCCAATACATCTGGCTGCTGTCGCATGCTACGGAGGGAGCCGCTAGAGCCAGCGGAGCAGGCCTTGTCATGGGGCGACAGGCCTGGCTCCGCCATTGTGATTTTGCTGAGCCCTTTAAGGCGACCTGAATGCCCTTTTGATGGTTCTGCCTTGTTTGGCAAGACTGTTCGCGAGACATTAGTCCAGAGGAAAAGGACGGAAGGCGCTGTCTGCCGGAGTCCGCTTCTCAGCTCCCCAGAGGTCCTTCTCTAAGAACCAAAAGGGACAGAAGAAGATGTGGTTCCGAAGTCGCAGCAGTCCCAACCTGCTCCGGATAACCAGTCCTTCCGTGGCAGAGGAGGACGGGAGGTCGTCGTGCCAGAGGCAGGGGGCTCCTGGCAATTTTGGGTCCAGAGAACCCTTCTCTGAGAGACCCACGCAGCAGCCCTGAAGGGTTGCCCGGCTGTCCGTCTCTGGAGGCAGTCGGGGCGGTTTCGATGCACCTGACTTCTTGGGAGTCCATAACAACAGACAGTTGGGTGCTTGACTCATATCCAGAGGATATTCAATACCCCTAATCAAGATCCCCAAATCTCGCAGCCTCCCAGATGTTCCACCCCCCAAGGGAGGCGGCAGCTCTCAAATCGAGCAGCTGCTAGAAAAAGAGCCATCCAGCGGCGCCCCCAGATCAAGCGGATTAGGGTTTTACTCCAGGTTCTTTTGGTGCCAAAGAAGACGGGGACTTAAGACCAATTTTAGACCTTTCCCTGTTGAACCTGTCAGTAACCAAGCAAAAGTTCGGATGGTCACCCTGCAATCTATACTCCCCCTTTTGAGGGAGAACGACTGGATGTGTTCTATAGACCTCAAGGATGCGTACTACCACATTCGGATGGACAGACGATCCAGGAGATTTCTTCGCTTCCGGCTGGGAGCCAGTCATTATCAGTTCAGGGTCCTCCCCTTTGGTCTCACCTCAGCCCCCAGGGTGTTTACCAAGGTGTTAGCGGCGGCCCACCTGAGGCTCCAGGGATTACAGGTCTTTCCGCACCTGGACGACTGGCTCCTGACTGCATCATCAAGGCATCTTCTGTGCTCAGCCAGGGATTACTTCCTTCAACTAGCACCAAGGCTGGGCATCACGATCAACTGGGAGAAATCTTTCCTGAATCCAACTCAAATTATAGATTTCATAGGAGGAAGACTAGACACCAGATCAATGCGAGCCTTCCTCACCCCAGACCGTATCGTCAGCCTGAGGTGTCATGTGACAGCAATCCTTCAACCTTTACCAACTGCAGCGGTCCTGAGGGCCCTAGGTTCTATGGCGGCAGCTATTACGCTTCTAATTCATGCCTACGCATGCGGGTTCTTCAATGGACCCTTCAAGTTCAGTGGTCTCCTCTTTGTTCTCCTAGCGGCTCCGATTGCGGTCAGCAGAGCGTGCAGGGACTCTCTGTGGTGGCTTCTTTCTCCGGAGCCCCTAGCAGGAAGACCCTTTGCGCTGCATTTCCCGAGCCACAGTGACCACGGACGCTTCTTGCCTCGGTGGGGGCATTCGGGAAAGATTGTCCAAGGCATGTGGAATCCCACAGAGACGTCATTGCATATAAATGTCCTGGAAATGAGGGCGGTGCTCCTAGCGTTGCAAGCACTTCACCACGTTCTTCCTACAGGGACTATTATTCAGACAGACAATATGTCCGTAGTCTGGTATATCAACAAGCAGGGAGGAACCAGGTCTTACCCCTTTGTCGAGGAGTCTGGGAATGGGCAATTTCCACCAAACGCTTTCTGATAGCTTCCGAAAGTCCAACATCCTTGCGGACAAGCTCAGTCGCACCATCCTTTCTCCACACGAGTGGTCCCTCAATCTTCAAGTAGCGAAGAAGATTTTTGCGGGGGCAACCCTGTTCTTTGCTTCTCCTCAAAGCGCCAAACGCTCTGCTTCCCCACCAGGGAGTTCGAGGATGCTCTGGTGCATGCTTGGCCTCCGTCTCCTTTATGCCTACCCTCCACTTCCTCTGATGCAGAGGTTTCTGCAGAAAGCCAACAGTTTGGGGAGCAGAATGATTCTCATTGCCCCATTCTGGCCTCGACAACCTTGGTTCCCCTACGGTCAGATGGTCTCACAAAATCAATCCACCATGGATTCTGGATCCAATTCGGATCTCATTTCTCACCCTCTGGGAATGCCAGTTCCCATCTCACGAACCCTGAAGTTGACAGCTTGGCTGCTCATTCCAACCTTAATTAGGACTCGGTATCTCTTCACCGGTCAAAGCCATTTTGGTGGCTGCTCATAAACCTTCTACCAGACAGGTTTATCGGAGTAAATGGAAGAGGTTCTCTATATGGGCAGGACAGAGAACTGTGGATCCTTTTCAGCACCTATCTCTGCGGTGCTAGAATTTCTAACAGACCTCTTTCATCAAGGGCCAGTTCTTCCACGATTAAGGTACAATTGGCTATCTCGCATTATCACATTGGACAGGACACAGCTCCCTGACAGCGAAATTATGCAAATCCTTTCTCAAGGGAGTTTTTATTAAGGCCTCCAGTCAAGGAGGTTGTACCGCCTTGGGACTTGTCTTTAGTCCTGCAGGCCCTACTGCTCCTCCCTTCGAGCCTGCAGCTTCTGCTGATTTAAAATTCCTTTCCTGGAAGACTGTCTTTCTGGTAGCTATCACTTCAGCCAGAAGGGTGTCTGAGCTTCAGGCTCTTTGTGTCAAACCGCTTACCTTTCTTTCTTCCCTGATAGGGTGTGCCTCAGGACCAATCCATCTTTTCTTCGAAGGTCTCTTCTGAATCCAATATTAACCAGTCAATCAATTTGCCTGTTTTTTCCCAAGTATTCAAACAAAGGGAATACAAATTGCATTCATTGGATTTTCATAGACAATTACGTTTTATATTAACAGGACAGCTGGCCACAGGAAATCAGATCAGCTGTTCGTCTCCTTTGCTAAATTTGCTCTGGGTAAAGCAGTGTCTAAAGTCACTCTGTCTAAATGGATTGCTAATTGCATATTGCAGGCATATGACACTTCAGGCAGACCTGCTCCTCAGAGGGTTACGGCTCATTCTACTAGGGCAGTTTCTACAGCCGCCTTTAAGTCCGTTGGATGATATCCTTGGCGGCAGCTACTTGGGCCTCGCCTCATACTTTTATTTCTCATTACAAGGTGGATGTTGTTTCTAGAGGAAGAGCATCCTTTGGCTCAGCGGTGCTCGGAACATCCTTCCATGACGGCCCAAGATTCAGGTAGCTAGGGACTCTGTCCCACAGGTTGCAGACGAATGAAGTCTGCCTACTTCAGATTTAGAAGTTATGTACTCACCATAACGTTCCATCTGTGTAGGGGACTTAATTCGGCAAACTATCCCTCCATCCCCCTGACCTTTATAGAGCGAGTATTTATGCTGTTTTAGTATACTGTGGTCAGTATTTGAGGCAAACTCAATCTGAGGTCAGTCAGGGCTTGGCAAGGGGTTATGGGTAAGAGGGAGGAGCTAGGAGCCTAAGCTTTTGAATTGCCGGCTCGGATCCAAGATCGGATCCGATACCCACAGGTTGCATCCGAATGAAGTCACCTACTCAGATGGAACGTTATGGTGAGTACATAACTTCTAATTCCCATCATTCCTTGTCTAAGGACAGAGTTACTTTGATGGGCAGAGGCCTGCTACCACAACAAGGGTCTCCCTTTCACTCTACCCCCCTGCCACCCAAACACCAACAACAGACACATCAGACTATGCAGGGGGGGCTCACATGGCAGGGCAGTGCATTCAGGGCAAATGGAACCCGAGACAGATGCACCTGCATATCAGTCAAAAAGAAATGTTAGCTGTACAGAATGCTCTGACAACCTTCAAAGACCGCATTCTACCAGGACAACTATTGGTAAAGACAGACAACACCATAGGTATGTGGTACATAAACGAGCAGGGGGGAACCCACTCCTACCCTCTCTGCAGACTAGCCATGGCTCTGTGGAACACAGCCTTGAGCTACCAAGTACACACCTACAAGCTTAATTCCTTCCCGGCAAACTAAATTCTCTGGCAGACGACTTAAGTAGAAATCTCATGGATCCACAGGAATGGAAACTAGAACCCAAAATATTCAACCTCTTAAGGAACAAATGGGGGACTCCAGAGGGGTAGACCTGTTTGACTCCCTTCAGAAGTACCAGTTGAACAAATTCTGCACCAGAACTCCACACAGTCAAGCTTGGAAAGTGGATGCCCTGTCCTTTACCTGGGAAATCCTCTCTGTTTATGCCCTTCCCCCTCTGCCTCTCCTCTCGAAGGTTCTACTAAAGATCAAACAGGACAAGCCAAGGACAATACTGATTGCACCAGACCGGCCACGCCAGCACTGGTGTACCCACTCTTGCGCAGTATGACACTGCTACAACCATGGCACCTGCCTCAGACTCCTCCTCTGCTCTCCCAGCAGGCGGGCCGGATTCTGCACCCTCAGCTTCAAACCATGAACCTTGCAGCCTGGCTAATTCCATGAGCTCTCCTCTAGCATCCCTCAGTAAGCAGGTGCTGGATGTCATTCTGGAAGCAAGGAGGCCTAGTACCAGAAAATCCTATACTGAAAAGTGGAAAAGGTACTGTTCCTGGAGCCAGGCTCAGAGGATTGGCACAACGGTGCCCAGCTTACCTCATATTCTAGAGTACTTAACAGAAATGCTCTACAAGGGCCTGTCCTTCTCGTCAATTAAGATTCATCCCTCTGCCATTTCAGCACATTATAATACTGAGCCACCCCTCTTCTCTCACCCCTTGCTAAAACAATTCCTTAGAGGGGCCAAAAATGTAAGACCCCTCAGGAGAACTTCCACTCCAGCCTGGGACCTTAACTTTGTATTAGAAAAGCTCATTCCTTTCTTGGAAAACAGCCTTTCTTCTCCCCATCACTTCAGCAAGAAGAGTGTCTGAATTACAGGCCTTCATGGCAGTGGTGCCCTTCATTATCTTCCATGCGGACAGGGTTTCCCGCAGAACTAATCCTTCCTTTATGCCCAAGGTGGTGTCTAGTGTGGCCCTAAACCAGTCCATTAATTTACCTACTTTTTTTCCCTAATCCACAAAACAAAGGGGAAAGGGATACTGCACTCTCTGGACGTGCACAGACAACTTGGATTCTATTTGGACAGGACTAAGCCTCTCAGAAAATCTGAGCAGCTGCTAGTTGGCTTTGCTGCAGGGGCAGAGGGGAAGGCCATTTCAAAACAAACCATTTCCAAATGGATAGCCCATTGCATTCATTTCTGCTACAAGCACCATGGAAAACGTACACCACAGGGGATAAGATCACATTCCACCAGGGCAGCATCTACCTCTATGGCATTTCTCAGAGGAGTCCCTACCAGGGACTTCCTGGAAGCTGCTACCTGGAGCTCTGTACATTCCTTCACCAAGCATTACCACCTGCCTATCTTTTCTAAGTCCGGAGATTGATTTGCCACAGCAGTCTTGCAAGGCTTAATAGCTGGCCCTAATGCTCTTTAACTACCTCCTCCCTTCCTTAGCTTTGGGAATCAACCCAAATGTGATGATTGCAACAGTGAAACATGAAGAATATAGTACAGTTGTGTACACTTACCATAAATGTAGATGTTCGAGTGTATTCACTGTTGCCCCCTGACTTCTCTTGTCCCTACCTTTCCTTCTTGTTTGGTATATATTTTTTCATATGTATTTGCTTTTTGATGGGGGTGCACCATACCATGTAATTGCTTCCTATTGTGGGGGCACCTGACATCTGGGGCAAGAAAAACTGATGTAATGGCATTTGCTGCATGTTTTATACCCCTGATGTCATGGAAGAAGCGACAGCATCCGCAGAAATCCGAAGATTCTGGTATTCAGGCCGGCTGAGGGCTACCTGCAGGCAGATAACCCAAATGTGATAACTGCAACAGTGAATACACTCTAACATCTGCATTTATGTTAAGTGTGCACAACTGTACTTTCTTTGTGTTTCACTGTTGCAGTCATCACATTTGGGTTATCCCTGCCAGGGTAGCCCTCGACTGGACCGAATACTAGAGGCTTAGTATTTCTGCTTCGGCTGCTGTCGCTTGCTGACTGATGTCAGGTTGTCAGTAGTATAAAGTAAGGCAGCTGATGCCATTACATCAGTCTTTCTAGCCATGGAGCCTGAAGCAGAAGCAGTTTGCATGAGTGCCGGTTGGCCTCTACCTGAGTTTTCATCTCCAAATTGAAGTTGAAGTCTTCTAAAGATAAGTATCCCGTTGGGGATCCTTTTTTCTTGCACTAACCAATGTCAGAAAAAGTTGACAATTGTCTCACCAATGGAAAGCAAATACCACACCAAGACTTCCACTTTTACTGCGTCACTTGTTTAGGCCCAGACCACAACGTCCCCCGTTGTCACTTCTGTGCTTTCTTCAATGCCAGAACTGTCTGTCGTCAGGGCCTTATTGTAGCCAGATATTTTCACTTACAGTCTTCAAATTCTGATTTAGCTTCGGTAAGCCATCCGACAGCAGATCTTCCGAAAAAAATGTAAAGATAAAGTCAGGCCATCTACACCAGTATGTTATTACTGATTTTACACTTTTGTGGCATTGAGCAACCAAATATTTGGGACATTATCTCTGCCTTTGTCACTTATGCGTCTAATTCTAATCAGATTTGATGGTTCAGTGAGATATTTTGGACTAATTCTTACATGGATTAACCCGACAGTATAGATATTTCTGACTTTATTTGTGTGCCTGATTATGATCAGCAGGATGGTCAGTGAGATAAAGGTTACTTGTACAGTAATTCTGGCATGGAGAAACTGTGTATTTTGGATAATATTTATGACTTTGTCTGTCATGGGTAGAATTTAGATGAGAGGAAGGGTTCAGTAATATATAAGTGGTATACTATTGTATTGATTTGCTCTGTTTTTTTTAACAGATGTTAATGACTCAGTCTTGCATTACACCTGCACCAGGAATGTAATGAATGTCTTCTCAACAGGTTATGTGCAGCAATTAGGCTTGCCACCCCTCCGTTTTTTTTCCGGACTATCAGGAAATCAAACTGATTCTCCGGTAGTCCGGAAAACACTGTACAAACTCCGGTATTCTGTTTCAAAAAGGAAACAGACTATCGGAGTTTGTAAATCGGTTGATTTACTATGCTTTTTACAGAAACGCATAGTAAATCAGCCAAAGCAGGCAGGAACGAAAAAAGAGGGCGTTCCCGTTGAGTGATGCTGTCGTGACATCACAAAATAGGAGATATGTTGGCGGCAGAGGGGGTTGGGGTGGGCGGGGTTACTGGTGACGCAAGGGGCGTGGCTTTGCTCCGGTTTTAGCCGTGAAGGAAGGTGGCAACCGTAGCAGCAATTGTCACTTTTGTCTGAGTATGATGAACCTTGCAGCCAGGGCCGGCCTTAGCTGAAATGGCACCCTAGGCGAAGTAGTACTCTGGCCTCCCTTAAGCCTCACCCACAACATACTCATGAAACACCCCTATAAGCCACACCCACATATAGGTCACTCTCCAAGAAAGCCTCTCTAGTCATTTCCTTCAATTATTTAAATGCATAGGAAGAAAAGATACCTTTAATGTAATTAAACTGCAAGTGAAGGAAGGTGGAATTTGTTTTTAATAAACCTGCTTTATCTGTTGCTCCTTCACACATTTTACTGTAAAAGTCATGTCCTCAGAAAGTAGAAGCCCATGTGCCTTCTTTCAGAGGGATGCTTAAGTTAATCTAAACAGTTTAATTTACTTTGGGTAGGCGAGCGAGTCTTCCAGCTCCGTGAAAGTAGAATAGCAAGCTCTCTCCTCCCTGTGTACAGTAGCTTAAACTAGAACAGCGCAAACACAGATAGCCATTTGCTAAACAATATAGTCTCGCAATGAAAATGGACTTAGCATGACCCAGTAAACTTCTTTGCCATTGACTTGGCATGAAAACCCACATTCATAGAAAATGCATCTGGCCAATGGAGGATTAGGTTTACCTTTTGGGCCATTTTCTAAATAGACTCCTTGCACACATTTTAGATGCATACATGAATTTGTTCTTTTATTCACCTTCCTGATTGTATTAAATTATATTCCTTGTATAATACAGCACCACTTGTTAAAATTTGTAGTTTTAAACATTCTTTTAATAAGCAATGAAACAAAGTATAAACCAATGACGAAACTACCCATTTCAGAAAATTTCAATCATAAAAGGCACCCCAGACTTCTGTCATTACAATCCACCAGTATCACTCGATACACAATCTCTACAGAAATAAAATCATCGGAATAATTCCACATTAAAAGAAATCTGTAACTAATGAAGAGGATGCTACTGGCAAACAACTTTACACCTCAATGTTTCATCTACAAATTCAGTGCCTGTTGCCCTTGAATGAATCCTCTATATTACATTAAAATTGGTAAACTGGTAATATTGCAGTAGGAAATGACTAAAAGCGACAAATTCATAGTTACTATGCATCTCATACAAAGGAGGAAACACTCTAGAGTATAGAACCTCTATTCCTCTTTATAATACACCAAATAATCTGCAGTCGTATGGGTACTCTGGTATTCTGCACCAAAGGCAATTATGCTACTAACACTGCTTTCAAATTCTACAACAGTTGCTATTTGATAAAACAGTTGCACATTGAAAACAGACTTGGCATGAGCAGCAGTAAATTTTCTTCCTTTGAAATAAAATGCACAAACACCAGTAGCCACTTTCTAAACAGTGCAGCCTCACAATGAAAACAGGCTTAGCATGAGCAGTAAACTTCCCTGCCATTGAAACAGCATTAAAACCTACATTCAAATAAAATGCATCTGGAAAGTGGAGAATTAAGTTTACCTTTGGGCTATTTTCAAGCTACAGGCTCCTTGAACACATTTTTATGGCCATGAATACCCGTATATGTTCTTTGATTCACCTTCCTGATTGTAATAAATTATATTCCTTGCATAATACAGCACCTGTTAGTATGTTTTAAATTTGTAATTTTAAACATTTTTCCAACAAGCAATGAAACAAAATGCATGATCCAATAATGCCCATTTCAGAACATTGTAACCATAAAAGGCCACTCAGACTTCTGTCATTACAATCCACCAGTGTCAATCATAAGCACAATGTATGCAGAAGTAAAATTCATCCGAATACTTCTACATTAAAGAGATTTGTAAATAATGAAGAGGCTGTTACTGGCAAACAACTTTAGATTTCAGTGCTTCATCTACAAATTCAGTGCCTGCTGCCCTTGACAAAGTAATTGCCTACTTTACATTAAAAAACTGGTAAACTGGTAATACTGCAATTGAAAATGACTGAGAAACCGACAACTAGGCATCGTGGACACTCGGGAATACAGAGCCCCCTATCCCCCCTTAAAATGCACCAAATAATCAGCAACTAAGGCATTACATACCATGCCTCCATACCTCTCAGCCTCTTAGCACAAGAAAGCTGGACAAAGCCTAAAATAGTGGTGGGGGGGGGCAAAGGCCCCAAAAAGAGGGACAAAGTAAAATATTGCTCTTACAGACTTAGAAGCATTTGTCTTAGCATGGATTTTCTGAAAGAAATGAGGTCTGAAACTCAAATGTTCGACGTTTAGTTATTTCATTCCTCAGTGATTTGCTGGAAAACTATAACTTTTCTGAGGAATAGGCTAATAATATGAGGCAAAAATCTGGACAGTTGCGAGGTATGCATACCTCTCCACCTCTTAGTGCAAAAAGTCTGGACAAAGCCTAAAATAATGTGGATGCAATGGCCAAATAAATAGGGATAGTTTTAAGTATTGTTCTTTTTAACTTAGAAAGTTGCTAGAGTAACACATTAAAAAAACTCGTTATTAGTTTATTGGAAGACGTATTGTGTTATAAACTCTTGACTGCCCTTTAAAAGCACAGCACATGTGGCAAATTTTATAGGCACAATTAAGACATTGTGAGGTGTATACAGACTAGATATTGATACACTTATGGAGCTGAAATTAACACAACACATGCCTTCATGGCTTGCAGTGCCATTTAATGACTTAAGTCCTCCCTGATTTGCCAGAAAACCACAAATTATGAGAAACAGACAAAAACTATAATGCTAAATCTGGACACTTGAGAAGGACCTAGTTTTTGGTCTGTTTTCCATAAAGTTATGGTTTTCTGGCAAATCTTTCAAGACTGAAGTTAGAAAATAATAGAGATTTGAGTTTCAGACTTCATACCCTTCAGAAAGTTCAGTGCTAATGCAACCTATCAGCTTTCTATCAACTTTCTAAGTTTGTAAGAGTAATATTTAAAAAGTGTCCCTATTTTAGGGCCTTTATCCCACTTTATGGCTTTGTCCAGATTTCTTGCTCTAAGAAGTTGAGAGGTGTCCTGTATGACAGACACACCTTCTCTTTCATACAGCAACTAATGACTAGTTTAAATTCCACACGCACAGACACACACTTTTCTCTCAAATAAAGAAATGAGCAAAACTAGTTTAAATTATGCTTGCACAAGCACACACCTACCTTCTTTGTTCTACCACAGCAGCACACGCATACAATGACTCTCTCACAAAGCAACACACACCTACTCTCTTGCACTGTTGCACAGCAACAAAGACTTTCTCTTTCAAAGGAATGAACGGCTAGTTTAAATTACACACACACGCACGCAATTTATATCTCACAAACAGAGCAGCGAATTTAAATTCCATCACAGCAATATGTTCTCCTGTTCAATTTTCGGCTGGAGTGCCTGCATGTCCTCCCCGCGGTAGAGTGGCCTCCGAAAGACATGCGTGAATGGGCGTGCCTTCGCTGAAGGTTGGGCGTCGGGCTGGCAACTCAGCACCATAAAAATCTACTGCCAATCATTAGCGGACTGGAGTCCCGCTGTGGCGACCCCCTATCCGGGAAAAGCCAAAAAGACAAACAACAACACGCATGCAAACATACCCACACACATTCTCTCGCATACAGAAATGAACAGTTTGAGACACATGCATACACTTATCTTCTTTCTAAGCCAAACGGCCACACGCGGAGACACAGACTTGACTCTTATCTTGAACTGATGGCTTAAATTCCACACACATGTATGGCTCAATGTCAGCTTCAAAATGATGCATCATTTACGTCATCACCATGCTCCCTTGCAAAGACCTGGGCATAATAATGAGAAATATGACAAATGTATAATTTTCATAATCCTACAAAACTAAAACTGTGATATCTGCATATGTGTATCATACAGACACAGTTATTTTACCATTTTGTAAGGAGGAGTAATGTCTTCAAAATGAGGTATTACTTGGCAAACTGACATACTCCCTCGCAAAGTTACTTACCAAAATATGAAAAAAATCATAATTTCCATAACATAAGCCCTAAACAAACCGTGTATGATGATGGCGTCATGACGCATGCCAGTTTCTCCTTAAAGAAGACTTTCACAGTGCAAAGTAAAGATTTTTTTTTAAGCCTCCTGGCTAACCTGCAGCTGTAAGTGGGAGGGTGCTCGCCTCACCTCCTCTCTCCTCCACCCTCTGGTTTCAACTCCAAGAAAAGTGCAAACTTTATATTAATTAAGATAAATAAATAAATAAATACATAACACACCCTTTACAAGGCCAGCCTGTATGGCGCCCTAGAAGGTCACCCTAGTTTGCCTATGCCTAAAGCTGCGCGTGCTTGCAGTAATGAAATGCGAGTCATTATCACATTAGTTGACAATATGTGCAGGTACAATATAACACTGAGTCATTATCAGTTGCCAGGTTAAAGCCTCAGCAGCTGCCACTGCTATTCACATTGTTGTCGTTGTTGTCTTTCGGCTTTTCCCGGTTAGGGGTTGCCACAGCGGAACTCCGGTCCGCTAATGATTGGCAGTAGATTTTCACAGTGCCTAGTTGCCAGCTTGACGCCCAACCTTCAACGAAGGCATGCCCATTCACGCATGTTTTTCAGAATGCCACTCAACCCACGGGGAGGACATGGAGACTCCACACAGAAGGCACTCCCCGCACACTAGCTGAGAATCGAATGGGAGAACCTCTTGCTGTGAGGCAACAACACTACCGCTGCACCACCGCGGAATCTAACTGTTATCACATTGTTGAATGTACATGCCAGATGGTCATGCAGAAGTCCCCCCCCCCCCCAATTTCTTTCTTTTCTTTTACCCATTATTTTCATTATAAGATACAGGTAAAGGTGTCCATTGTGTTTATATGTTTCATATTTTTGTGTCCTTTCTGTAGCCCCTTGTCATGCAGTATTTTGGCTAGGTCAAGAATGTTTCTGTACAAATTTTACAGTTTGTATAGGACTTGGGTAATAGAAATTATGATTCTTTTCATATTTTGGTAAATATCTTTGCTAGGGAGCATGCAATTGTGATAAGTAATACCTCATTTTGAAGACCGTGTTTAGTCCTTATAACATGGTAAAAGAACTGTGCCTGTGGGCTGTGTACACATGTTACAGATATTGCAGTTTGTTTAGAACTTGGGATGTTATGTAGTCCTATCTAGCCTACATTCTTACCTGTCAGGGTTCGGAGCATTTGGCTCCGACTCTGCCGATTTTACTAGCTTGAAGTCTCTCATTGGCTGGGCTAAGCAGGTATCCCATGGTGCACTGCTCCATATCCCAGATCTCGTTTGCTGCTCGTGTAGCTTGGAAGTGGTCTCGTTTGGCTGTGGCTAAGTACCCTCTTTTTTCTTGTATTGAAGAAAGTTATGATTCGTATCAAAAATTATTTTCATAGCTATTTGTCTAAGTTGTCTAGAGTTGTCTAAATTTGTCGAGTTTGGTGATTGTGTGATTGTTGTGTGGTATCCCACTGACTGTTCCCTCGGGCTAGGCCCGTTTCAGTTAGAGGGCCTAGTTCTCCTCTATTTGCCTTTTGTGTCAGAATGGTCTAGACCGTTTTAAGTTAGACGTTTGGACGTTTCCTTCTTCCTGGTGTGTTGTTCTATCCCTGGTTAAGAGTTTGTATTTGGTCTTTGTGTGTTTGATCACTGCTTAGTGTTGGCTACTGTTAGCGGCCTTCCCGCCTTTTGGTAGTAGACGCCTGTGTGTTTTGTTTTGTTTTTTTCAGACTTGGTTTTGCGTTGTGGGCATAGTAGTTAAGATGTCTAAGGATCCCAAGGAGCACAAACCTTCGGGTTTTAAGAAGTGCTCTAAATGTGGGTACAAAATGTCCATTACTGATGGGCATTCCATTTGTGTCTACTGCTTGGGAGCCATCCATCTGCAGGAATCCTGCAGTTTTTGCCATGCAATCAGTCCTAGAGTTCTCCAAGAGAGAAAGAATAAGCTAATTTTAAAGGGACTATTGAAACCCTCTTTTGAAGAGGCTATGGACTCGTCTTCCACTGGAAAGTCAAAATCTGGTAAGTCAAAAAAAGAGATCTCTGGCTCCATCAGCTTCATCGGAGCCTCCGGAGAAAATCTCAAAAGCTGCATCGACCTCCTCGGCTCCACTCTCTTCGGGGCTGAAGGAAGGATCGATATTGACGGAACCGGCATCAGCTCCAATTGTATTGGAACCTCCTAGGATCGATCACCCAGTCTCAGACAAGCTTCTCCTGAAAGGAGATCTCATTCTCCATCCCTGTCCTCCAAATCCTCCAGGACCCTTTCGGATGTGGATGTTAATGGGGTGGTTCAGAGGCTCCTCCAGTCACCGGTTTTGGCGAAATTGTTTTCGGCTCCGGGCCCGTCCTGACCCAGTCTTCAATCATTCCTCCTCAGAGCGCATCTCTGTCTTTGGAGCTGGAGTGTCCTGCGCCGTGTGATGTTTCTAGGCCGGCTCCAATGCCCCATTTGGCTCCATCGGTACCAGCATCGGCTCCAACCCCGTTGGCTCTGTCTTCGGGGTTCGGGACTCAGGATTCCTCGGTCGGGCCCGAAGGTGACATCTCAGGGCTTACTTCGGTCCAGAGCCTCTCTCTCTGTGCATCGGCTCGGGGAACTCCGACCCCCATCATGGCTTCGGATTCGGGGGGGGTGGCTTTTGAGGCTATGCGGACCGCACTGGCCAGATCGTTAGCTACATCAGGCGGGTCAGTCACTCTGTCCCCCACCACTCCAGTGAGAGCTTCTGATCCCTACCCATCCTTGGACAGCAGAGTACCAGGGCCTAGGGATACCCCCACGAGTGGTCCCCAAGTTTCTGAGGGCCCCTCAGAGTTCGTGCCTGAGGAGCCCCCCAGAAAGAAATCGTGCAAGAGGAAGCACATAGACTCCCAGGATGAGCCTCTCACCTCTGACACTGACCTCGAGGAATCGGAAGGGTCCCCCAAGTCATCCTCTGATGATGTTTCCTTCTCCGATATCCTGGCGATACTGAAACAAAGAGGTGACTGGCCATCCAAAGCCCCTTCCGAGGAGGAGTCCGTATTTCTTAAGGCTTTTGGTGCTCAGCCGTCCGCCACCTGGGTGTCTCCACCCTTCGATGAACTCCTTGACCTGATTTGTCAGAGAGTGTGGGAAAACCCTAATTCTGTAGAGCCCGTGGCCAGGTGTCCCAACAGGTTTCTTTCTGCCCACCAGGGCAAAGAGTTTCTGTCTAAAGGAGTCCCTGTAGATGCCATGGTGGTGGCAGCAGCCACTCAGAAGGAAGTAGCAGAGTCTTCTTTATCCGTCCATCCTCCTAACAAAGAGTCTAGGACCATGGATCAGTATGGGAAGCGTACCCTCTCGTCAGCAGCCTTTACCTTACGGTCGCTGAATTACCTGTCTCACTTCACTCCGCTCCAGAGAGAGAGATGGCGGTGGCTCAGACGGTTAATGCCCAGGTCTCTATCCTCAACTCCATTGTTAACTCATCCATGCGGCTCTTTTCATATGCAGCCGAGGGAGCGAGTAGGGCAGCAAGCTCAGGGGTCGCCCTTAGAAGGCAAGCCTGGCTGCGCCTGTGTCACTTTGCGGAGGCCTTCAAGTCTTCCTTCACTGAAACCCCCTTAGATGGTTCCTCTTTGTTTGGTACCAAAATGAAAGACCCCCTCACCAGTTGCGAGCAAGAGGAAAAGACCATGTATGTCGTAGGGGTCCGTTTTTCTCTTCCTTCTAGGCCTTATCCCCAAGGCCCAGCGGGGGGGGGTGGTTCAAGAAATCACAGAGGTTTTTTTCCTGCCGCACAAGGTGAACCCCCCTCCAGAGGCAGGGGAGGGGTGGTTATTCAGGGAGATGTCTCCCCAGAGGCAGAGGGGGCTCCCACAATTCTGGAGACCGAGATTCCTTTCGTGGCTCTCCGTACTCTCGTTCCTGAGGGTGTGCCCAGTTGTGCTTATCCGGAGCCAGTCGGGGGTCAAATTTCGTTATATCCGGAAGCCAGGGAAAGCATTACCCAGGACCGATGGGTATTACGGATCATTTCCGGAGGTTCTCATTCCACTCGCATCAGACCCCCCTCCAAGCAGAAAAATGCCAGACGTTCCACCCAGTCATAGGGATCAAGCAGCAGCAGAGATTTCACAGCTGATAGAAAAAGGAGCCATCCAACGTGTCCCCTCAGACCAAATCGGATTAGGGACTTACTCAAGATTCTTTTTGGTGCCGAAAAGAACAGGGTACGAGACCCATACTGGATCTCAGCCAACTGAACAACTACATACACAAGTCCAAGTTCCGTATGGTCACACTACAGTCGATTCTCCCATTGTTGGGAGAGGAGATATGGATGTGCTCCATTGACCTCAAGGATGCTTACTACCATGTGAAAATGGACAGGGCATCCAGGAGTCACGTACGCTTCCAGCTGGGGGCCAGTCATTTCCAGTTCCGAGCACTGCCCTTTGGTCTCACCACAGCCCCCAGGGTGTTCACCAAGTGTATGGTGGTGGTGATGGCTCACTTGAGACGTCAGCGATTCCAAGTGTTTCCATATCTGGACGACTGGCTCCTTACCGCCCCCACCAGGCATCAACTACTTCACACCAGGGACGCTACCATCAGTCTATGTCATCAGCTAGGTATAACAATAAATTGGGAAGAATCTGCTTTATTGCCCTCGCAGCGTGTCACCTTTATAGGAGCAGAATTGGACACTATTCGAGTGCGAGCATTTTTATCGCAGGAAAGGATCAAAGCCTTGCAACAACAGATACACATGCTGATGCCCCTGAGACAAGCGGAGGAAAGATGGGTTCTCCAGCTCCTAGGGACCATGGCATCAGCAATTATGTTGGTCCCTCTAGCGTGATTGCTCATGAGAATTCTCCAATGGCTCCTCTTTGTTTAATGGTCTTTCCAAAGACTTCTACTGTCTCATCCCATCTTGCTCACGGACAGATGCAAGCAGGGCCTGTGTTGGTGGCTGTGCACTAACAATTTGGACGGGGGAAGGCCCATTGTTCTACCCATCCCGGTGGCCACGGTGACCACGGACGCCTCCCAGATGGGGTGGGGGCTTTATCTTGGCAGGACAGTCCAAGGCACGTGGCAAAAACACGAGATACATCTGCACATAAACATCCTAGAGATGAGAGCAGTGCTACTTGCGTTGCAAGCACTTCAGAGTGTTCTCCCTCTAGGGACGATTGCGATACACTCAGACAACATGTCAGTAGTGTGGTATCTAAACAAGCAAGGGGAAACCAGGTCTTACCCTCTGTGCAGAGAGGCCATGGGAGTGTGGCATTGGGCAGTAACTTCCCAACAGTTTCTAGTGGCAATGCACATTCCGGGGAAGTCCAACGTGATTGTGGACAGGCTAAGCAGAGCTATTCTGATGCCTTACGAGTGGTCCCTGAATCGCCTGGTTGCAGAGTGAATCTTCAGCAGGTGGGGTCAGCATTGCTGCAACCTTTTTGCCAGCCCCCTCAATGCAAAATGCAGCAACTACTTCACGCTGATCCCCCCACAGGGGGAGTCACCCAGGGACACTCTGGTCCACGATTGGCCCTCCAGTCTGCTTTATGCTTTCCCTCCGTTTCCTTTGCTGTCAAAGGTAATTCAGAAAGCGCAATCCTTGGGAAGCAGAATCATTCTGATCGCTCCACACTGGCCTCACCAAGTTTGGTTTCCCTTTCTTCAACAATTCATGGTGGACACTCCTTGGACTCTGGACCCTCAACCAGATTTACTGACACATATGTCGGGGCAGTTCCACCCCTCCCTGATGACCCTCCGGTTCACAGCTTGGCTACTCCAATTCCATCGTTAGTCAGATTTCATAATTTCTCACCAGAAGTGGTTCATATATTGTCGTCCTCTCGTAAACCATCCACTAGAAAGATTTATTCTAGCAAATAGAAAAAGGTTTCTATATGGGCACATACCAGTGGCATTGATCCTTACACAGCCCCAATCGATTCAGTCCTGGAGTTTTTGTCTATGCTTTTCCATCAGGGTTTTGCATCAGCAACCATCAAAGTTCAGTTGGCAGCGATCTCTAATTTCCATGTAGCGAATGAGCCTAGTCTCATGGCGCATAGACTATGCAAGGTGTTCCTGAAGGGTACTCTGTTGCTTCGTCCCCCGGTGTCCGAACCAGTCATGCCCTGGGATCTCAATTTTGTTCTACAAGCCCTTACCTTACCACCCTTTCAGCCTGCAGCTACCTGCGAATTGAAATTCTTGACTTGGAAAACAGCCTTCTTAACAGCTATCACTTCATCAAGGCGAGTTTCAGAAATTCAAGCCCTCTCTATCAAACCTCCATATTTAATCTTCCATAAAGACAGGGTCTCGCTTAGACCAAAACCCTTTGTTCCTTCCTAAAGTGGCTTCCATGTCTAACCTAAATCAATCCATTGAGTTGCATGTCTTCTTTCCTCACTTTTCTAACAAGGCAGAATTTAGGTTTCACCAGCTTGGACGTGCACAGACAATTACGCTTCTATTTGCACCGAACAAAGGATATCCGGAAGTTTGACCAACTTTTTGTTTCCTTTTCGGAAAACAGAATGGGTTCACCGGTCTCCAGGGTCACCCTGTCTAGATGGTTATCTAGTTGTATCTCGTTCATCTATCAAGCAGGAGGTAAAAATCTGCCATTTCCAGTCAAGGCTTACTCTACTCGGGCTGTTTCTACATCCATAGCCTATCAAGCCAGATTGTCAATGGATGATATATGTGCTGCAGCTACTTGGGCTTTTCCTCACACATTTGTTTCTCATTACAAATTGGACGTGGTCTCCAGGGGCAGGTCTTCCTTTGGCTCCACAGTTCTCAGGAGTATTTTCCTATGAGCCACCCAGGATGTAGGTGCTAGGGACGCTGTCCCACGGCTAAGAATTTAGGTGAGATAGGACTACATAACATCAAGAAGTTATGTACTCACCATAACGTTCGATGTATGTAGTCCATCTCGCCTCACATTCTTACTTACCCTCCCACCTTCCCCCTT
The DNA here is from genome assembly GCF_019279795.1 of Protopterus annectens. Lineage (NCBI taxonomy): Eukaryota > Metazoa > Chordata > Ceratodontiformes > Protopteridae > Protopterus > Protopterus annectens. The sequence goes on along the minus strand of NC_056744.1, from coordinate 1,643,428,594 downwards.
CCTGGAGGATTTGGAGGTTAGGTTGTTACCTGCAGAGTTCCCCTGTTTAGGTTATTCTTTACCTGGATGTGATGTGTGCATGGAGTATAAATGAGGTTTGCAGCAAACTAGATCTGGGGATATGGAGCAGTGCACCATGGGATACCTGCTTAGCCCAGCCAATGAGAGACTTCGAGCTAGTAAAATCGGCAGAGTCTGAGCCAATATTCTGCTCCAAACCCTGACGGGTAAGAATGTGAGGCGAGATGGACTACATACATCGAACGTTATGGTGAGTACATAACTTCTTGTTAGTTATTTTTCATAGTTTGGTAAGTAACTTTGCTAGGGAAGATGACAACATGGCTAAGACCTCAATTTGAAGACAGTATTTCTCCTTACAGCATGATAAAAGAACTGTGTCTGTATACTGTACAGATATCACAGTTTTTTTTAGGGCTAAGGTTATGAAAATTATGATATTTTGCATATTTCAGTAAACGACTTTACTAAGGAAAGATGTCAGTATGCTAAGTAGTACCTCGTTTTGAAGACAGTATGGTACATGGTAAAAGAACTGTGCCCATGTGCTGTGCACGTGCACAGATATCACGGTTTGTTTAGGGCTTATGTTATGGAAATTATGATTTTTTTCATATTTTGGTAAGTAACTTTGCGAGGGAGTATGTCAGTTTGCCAAGTAATACCTCATTTTGAAGACATTACTCCTCCTTACAAAATGGTAAAATAACTGTGTCTGTATGATACACATGTGCAGATATCACAGTTTTAGTTTTGTAGGATTATGAAAATTATACATTTGCCATATTTCTCATTATTATGCCCAGGTCTTTGCAAGGGAGCATGGTGATGACGTAAATGATGCATCATTTAGAAGCTGACATTGAGCCATACAACGTGTACACTGATATGTAGTCTCTGTCTGTTACAGGTGATGACATATGAGATATTATGCATAATCAGTTATGAGAAATATAATATTAATCACATTTTTGTGAATATCTCAGTAAAGGAGCATCACACAATATCTCAGTAAAGGAGCATCACACAAAATGGTTAAAGTATCATTTTAAAGCTGAAATTCATACAAACAAATTAATTGCAAATTGTATGGGTCTACTTGGTACATTCACCAAGATATTGTGATTTGTTTTACCAAACAAGTAAAAAATATCCATATCATCAGCATTCCATGGCAGATATTTTATAATGACTCAGATACGCACCATCAACGTTTACACTGTTGGAAAGGTCAGTGTCTGCTGAACAACTTTCACATTTACATTTTTAGTCTAGCTATTAGCATTTGTTTTCTGTATGGTATTGCAAATGGATCATCTGAAAATGAGCTCAGGCTGCACCGTTGTTCCTATGGTGTAAGTAAATAGGCAGCATTTTCTGAGCTGCTGTGGAGTGAATGGTTTATGGAACAACACCTGCCAGACCATGTCACATCTAAATTGTTGGATGCCCTCTTGCAAAAAGATAACTTATTTGGCACTAAGGCAGAAGAGGTCTTAAAAAGATGGAAGAAAAAGCAAAATCTATGCAAACAGTTAAGGATTTTTTTACAAGTCCAGCCCCTAGGTTCAGCAGGCATTGCCCCTCCAAGCACTGGTCCTTTCCTGCTCCAAGTAAACCAGCCCAGCTTAGGCCCCATGGAAACAGACCACCTAGACAGCATCCCCAGGGAATGCAGAGATCTAAGCAGTGGACTTCCTCCACTTCAAAACCTGGGAGTTCTAGGCCACCCCCTTATGGTAAGAACTCTCAATGACTCACCTCCACTTCCTCCCCCCTCTGCCCACCTTCACTTACCCCTAGGAGGAAAACTCATTTCACTCAAGCACCTGGGCCACCATCACCAAGGACCAGTGAGTACTGAACTTTGTGTCTCAGGGGTACAAATTCTACTTCCATACCCTTCCGACCCCAAAAGGGTTCCCAGATCTACCACCAAATCAGTGGGCAGAGGCTCAAAAGCAAATCCTTTCCCTTCTCTCTATGAGAGCAGTCGAGCACGTTCCTGCAGAACAGATAGGCCAAGGCTTCTACTCCACACTTTTTCTGGTGCCCAGAAAAGAGGGCACCTGGCACCCCATCCTCGATCTATCAATTCTAAACACCTTCCTGGTGATCCCAAAATTCTCCTTCCTGGTGATCCCAAAATTCAAAATGCTCACCTTCCAGCAGCTGCTACCGATGCTGTCCAACGACGCTTGGCTAGCCACCCTAGATCTAAAAGAGGCCTACCTCCACATTCCTATCGGGGAATCATGCAGGAAATATGTCTGCTTCAGGGCAGAATCTCAAGACTTTCAGTTCTCTGCACTTCCCTTTGGCTTATCTACTGCACCCAGAGTTTTTACAAAATGTCTCGCTCCGGCCATTGCATTTTGCAGACAAAGAAATATTCAAATTTACCCATACTTAGATGACTGCCTTATTCAGGCAGACAGCCAGGAAAAGCTGCTCAAGCACCTGGCCTTTGTAAAGACACTACTAACCTCCCTAGAATACACAGTCAATGAAAAGAAATACAAACAGATGCCCACGCAAAGGGTAATCTTCCTGGGAGCAAGTCTGGACACAGCATCCCAGATGGCATTCCTTACACCAGAGAAACAAATTTTCCTGACAACTAGCCATCAGGCCCCAGCTATCTGCAAGGAAGATCCTGCAAGCTCTGGGGTTCATGGCATCTTGCATACTACTCATTCCATGGGCCAGACTGCACATGACGAAACCTCAATGGTACCTAAAGAGCCTTTGGTGTCAACACTCTCAAGACCTGGAAACTCTTCTACCTATAATTCCTTGCCTCAGAAAGGAATTTCTTTGGTGAGCAACAGCATGCTCCCACAACAAGGGACTGCCCTCCTACCCACCCCTCGCTGCCTAGACCCTCACCACAGACACATCAGACTACTCTTGGGATGCACACCTGGACGGCAGGTGCATACAGGGCCAATGGAGCCCTCAGGAAGTCCCTCTGCACATCAGTCAAAAAGGGATGATGGCTGTGCAGCACGCCTTGATAGCTTTCAGACCCCTTCTCTCTCCAAGGGTTCTTCTGATCAAAACAGACACCACCACTGTGATGTGGTGCATCAACAAGCAGGGAGGGATTCACTCCTACCCTCTATGCAGGCTGGCTATGACCCTTCGGCTCACAGCCTGTTCCATGCAACTACACCTGTTAGCACAATTCCTACCAGGCTCTCTCAACTCTCTGGCAGACCAATTAAGCAGAAACCTTCTGGACCCACATAAGTGGTAACTCAACAGAAGTACCTTCACCCTAATAGCTCAGAAATGGGGAACCTCAAAGGTCGACCTCTTTGCCTCCCACACCAACCATCAGCTCAGAAAATTCTGCACCAGGGAGCATCACTGCATTGCTTGGAAAGTGGATGCCCTGTCCTTCCCCTGGGTCAATCTATGAGTCTATGCCTTTCCTCCCCTACCTCTCATCCCAAGGATACTGCTCAAAATAAGGGAGGAAAAACTGAGGACCATTTTTATAGCTCCAGACTGGCCCCGACAACACTGGTACCCCTTGCTGCGCAGTCTGTCCCCCAATGCCTCCATGGCATCTTCCTCAGATTCCAAACCTACTGACCTAGAGGGAAGGAAATTCATGTATCCCAAATTGCAGACGCTCAGTCTGGCAGATTGGCTTATTCCTTAACCACGAACCAAGCTGCAATTCTAAGTAAACAAGTTCTGGATGTTATCCGTGAGGCCAGACGTCCTAGCACCAGAAAATCTTATGCAGATAAATGGAAAAGGTTCTGCACCTGGATCCAGTACTGCACAGCCCTTCATCCCTCTCATCCTGGATTACTTAGCTGAGCTACTACACAGTGGTATCTCTTTCTTCTCTATAAAAATTCATGCCTCTGCTATTTCTGCTCATTTTCCCACTGAGCAGCCCCTTTTCTCACACCCTTTGATCAAACAGTTCCTCAGAGGGGCTAGCAACCTAAGGCCCCCCAGAAGGGCACCAGCGCCAGCTTGGGACCTTAATTTTGTCTTGGAAAAGCTCACCCTGCCCCCTTTTGAACTAGCTTCTTCTGCAGAGCTAAAATTTCTCTCCTGGAAGACAGCGTTCCTTTTGGTCATCACTTCAGCCAGAAGAGTTTCTGAGCTGCAAGCACTCATGGCTGTGAAACCCTTCATCATCATGCAGACAGGGTATCCCTCAGAACTAACCCATCCTTCATGTCCAAGGTGGTGTCCAGTGTGGCTCTCAACCAATCCATTCATCTGCCCACCTTTTTTTCCTAATCCCCAGAACAAGGGGGAAAGGATTCTGCACTCTCTAGATGTGTACAGACAGCTCAGATTCTATCTGGACAGGACTAAAATCATTCAGAAAGTCTGATCAGTTGTTGGTCAGCTTTGCTACAGGGAAAGAAGGCAAAGCTATCATCAAGCAAACCATTTCCAAATGGATAGCACACTGCATCCATTTCTGCTACAAACAGCATGGAAAGCCTCCCCCCTCCCAAGGGGGTCAGGACACACTCCACCAGAGCAGCCTTTACCTCTGCAGCTTTCCTAAGAGGAGTCCCCACCAGGGACATCCTTGAGGCTGCCACCTGGACAGCTGTTCACAGTTTTACTAAGCATTACCGCCTGCCTCTTTTCTCCAAATCCAATGCAGGGTTTGCCTGTGCAGTGCATCCTAGCCAGCCCCTAGTTTCCTTGACTGCCTCCACCCTTTTCCTCAGCTTTGGGAATCTACACAAATGTGATGACTGCAACAGTGAAACATGAAGAACATAGTACAGTTGTGAACACTTAACCATAAATGTAGATGTTCGAGTGTACTCACTGTTGCAGTCCTGGTTTCCCCTCCCTCCATCCCCCTTTATTCTCTTTCTTTCCTTACAAGGCACATACTGGTATTTATTTTCCACTGGTGCGGTTCGTCCACCAGAACCAGGCCTTCTACATTGGGGGCTTCTGACAAGTTAGAGCAAGAAAAACTGATGTAATGGCTTCGGCTGCCTTACTTTATACTACTGATGACCCGTCAGTCAGCAAGCAGCAGCAACCGACGCAGAAATACTAAGCCTCTATTATTCGGGCCAGCCGAGGGCTACCTTGGCAGGGATAACCCAAATGTGATGACTTCAACTGTGAATGCATTCGAACATTTAGATTTATGGTAAGTGTACACAACTGTACTATCTTAAGTTACCACCTTTTGAACCAGCGGCCTCCTCTCCAATGTTGTGTACTTGGAAAACTGTTGGCTTGAATTCTGCCAGCAGGGTTTCTGAACTTCACTCCCTTATGGCCACCCCTTCCTTGTGGAAAGGGTTTCTCTAAAGGCTAACCTTTCTTCCATTTCCAAGGTAGTAAATGAGCTGGCCATCAACCACGTTATACATTTAACTACTTTCTTTCCAAATACAAAAAAACGGAAGAGGGAGACTTCTCCACTCTGTGAATGTGCACAGACAATTTAGATTCTACCTTCTTAAGGTTAAAGACCTTAGGAAAGTAGACCAACTTTTTCCTTCCTTCCTGGAAGGCAAGGTATAATGTCGTCTCTAAACTGCAATCTCCAGTTGGATCTCAAAACTTATTTTTTGTTGTTCCTTCTACAGTAAGTCCCGATCTTCATCTGTCAAAGCCCACTCCACCAAAGCAGTATCCTCCTCTAATGCTTTCTTCAAAGGCATTGGCTCAAGACATATTCTTGAAGCAGCCACCTGGTCTTCTGTATACACTTTAAGAAAACGCTACAGAGTGGATGCTTTTTCAATATCTGGGACTTCCTTTTCCAGATCTGTACTCCCAGGATTGGTAGACAGCTCGCCTGTCTCCGTTCCATCCACCTTATCCAACCTTTAAACTTTGGAATTGCCCATCAGTATTGGAGTACTGCAGCAGTGATCTAAGGAAGGACGTAGTACAGTTCTGCTGATCACTGTTGCAGTATTGTATTGTATTGCATTCACCCCACAATTCCTACTGCTTATGCTGACCATTGTACACCTTGCATACTAAGGGGAAAGCAGTTCCCTTCCCTCCTCTTAGCTGGCATGTTTTTTTAGTTTACTCTGGCTTCTTCAGGGGTCTATATTTTTGCAAATGTTTGAAATTGCGAACACAATATAATTGACCCAAACACAACGAAAATGTCGAAGACACGGATCAGTGATGCCCCCCCCCCAAGGGAAAAAAATTGCCGATCTGTTAAAAAAAAAAAAAAAGTGTGGACACGCACTTAAATATACCAACTCCAAGATCGCAACACAGTAGAGAAAATGGCAAAGTCCTGAAAACAGCCCAGTGATTTTTTCCCCCCGTAGGAAAAAAATATCGCTGTTCCGTGCTTTCGGCATTTTGCTGTTTCACGTAAACACGTTCAAAACAGCATTCGCAACTTTAAGCTTTTGTTTAAATAATAGGAACCCTTCTTCAGGGCCTCCTGGCTCTACTTAGTCTGAAGATCTTGCACTCCTGTGTCCGGTTATGTGCCCTCGCCACCATGGGCTGGCATCATGAGTCAGACGTACGAGCATATAGGAGGTTTTTGCTTTGGTACATCAGCTGGATGTCAAGTTACTTTTGCAACATAATCCACCAGTATTGGAATACTGCAGCAGTGTTCATTAGGATGTCTGCTGTTATGGCAAGGTTTTACACAGCTGTTCCATCACTGGTTGTCTGAATGTGTTTGAGGAAGCAAGAAGAAACCAGAGACCCTTCCAAAAATCTGTGTGGGTATAGGAAGGACATACAGACTTTACAACTAATATCTGTGGCCCACCCCATCTCTACTTCAACTTAGAATGCAAAGTAGGATCATCTTTCTTGTTCTCTCATTTGACTTTTGCAGTGTTTTACTTTCATTTATGCATATCTACCTCTTGTCTATGTAGTCTGTCATAAATGTTGCACCTGTTGGAATTTCTAAGTCTGCTTTCACTTCTGCAATCTACTGTCATCTCTTCCTAATAATCCATATAGCTTTTCTGTCCACACTTATGCCATGTTATCAAGATGGGTTTGCCATCCCACATTCTAGGGCAATAGTCAGGAGATGGGCATCATATGTGCTGCCGGGGGTTTTACGTATACAGGCATGGAGAAATCCTAACTGACTTGCAGTATGCATCGGACATTACATGCATCACTGCAAGACATTACCCACTTACTCCAGTGCCTGTTCATAGCTCGTAACCTGCTTCACAAATGGGTACACCTACTGGGCTCCACAGAAAAGTAACTTGCTGCAGACAGAACACTAAACACTTCCTCCCCCTCCCAATGATAGGTGAGCTTACACCAGTCTCTCATTCCCACTTCTCACACCTGGCTCATTCAGCTCCAGAGACAGTAGTTGAACAAGACATAACATTTGAATCACTTTTTATAGCTCTTTCAAAAAGAAGTCTAAGAGATGATGGCTTCAGAAACTTGCATCACAGCTTTTCGTCGTAAAATGCCATCTCAAAATCATTCCAGCCTTGTTTAATACTTACAATTCCCAAAAACAGCAAGCAAGGAGGTACCAAGGTAAATAGACCAGTAATCCACACTAGCACCTCTGTCAGGCGAAGCAATAAAGCCACAGATAAATTCTTCAGTGAACACTCGTTTATTTAGCAGATTCCTACAGTTGCAGAACCACAAGCACTAACACAAAGACACAAACGTCTTAAACTCTTCGTTTTCATTTGATTAACTTCCTCAGATGTGGGCCATCTTTAACTGATTCAATTTATATGCTTAAAATAGTGACATCACGTAAAAACTATCCAATAATAAAAATGCATGCAACTTTTAAATTATTAGCTTAAATTAAAATAAAGTGCCTTTATGCATGTGCAAAAAATGTCCTTATGTACATACTGGTAGTTTTTGTGATTTCACTATTTTAAGCATATAAGTTGAATCCGTTAAACGTGGCCCACATCTGAGGAAGTTTATCAAACGAAAACGGAGAGTTTGACGTTTGTGTGTTTGTGTTAGTGCTTGTAGCTCTGCAACTGTAGGAATCTGCTAAATAAACGAGTGTTCACTGAAGAATGTATCCATGGCTTTATTACTACGCCTGACAGAGGTGCTAATGTGGATTACTTGTTTAATACTTCTTGTTGACTGTAGGTACATCATCCATCCAGCCTCAACCCCTTTTTCCCAGTTTGCACATGGGGTCAGGGTGTCACTTCAACAGTGACAACCATCTCAAGCCAGGGCTTACATCACTGGGTGGCTAGCCCTGCCTCGGTGACTGTAGGTAGTCACCTTTTAATTTTTCCCTCCCTCTCTGTTTCTGCAGCATTCTTTGTACTTCAGCCTAGATGTTCGTGTTTCACTGTTGCAGTTATCCTGCTGGCAGGCTACCCGCAGTCGGCCAGAATTCCAAAGTCTATGTCCGGCGTCAGTTGCTGTCACCTCTTCCCTGACATCAGTGCGCCAGGGGTATAAAAGATGCAGCCGACGCCATTTTCTTCAGTCTTTCTTGCCACGCAGTGCAGAAAGCAAAAGCCGTTTGCAAGTGCCGGTCGGCCGACTCCTGAGATTTTCAAATCCGAATTTCAGAACCGAAGTCTTCATTAAAGCTAAGTACCCCGTTGGGGAAACATTTTTCTTGCTCCAGACCGATGTCAGAAAAAGTTAACAATTGTATTTCTTGTGGGAAGCAAATACCTCATAAGGATTTTCACTCTTACTGTATTCCTTGCCTAGGCCCTGAGCACAACGTTGCTAGCTGTCGGTTTTGTGCTAGATTTAACCAACGCACTATCAAGCGTCTGTTTGATTTTGCATTTCATTACTTTGGCCAAAGATTTAATTATATAATGCCGTCGGACCAGCTGACAACCGGAGTTTACAAAAAACGCAAGGACAAGGATAGGCATCCAAGGTCCAAAACCGACGACGAGGCCTCTGCTAGGCCAGTCGCCGGTTCACCGGTTCTCAGTGAGGCGCTTTCACAGCCCCTGGCGCCCGCTACCTCAGAGCCACAGGCCGCATCCGACTCCCACGTGGAGCCGACTGGGCCTCTGGATACTCAAGGTATTGGACACTTGGAAATCATTCCCTCAGATGGGTCCGGAGCCGCTGAGCAGGCATCGGCTTCTGAGGGTGTCTTTAGACCTATACAACTATATATTAAGCCATCTTCAGCTTCAAAGACTAAAGCAGCTCTAAAGACAAAGAAACAAGTACAGCATTCTCCTACTCAGACTTCCATGCCTAAAAAACAGGTGCTCAAAATGGCCGAAGATCTAATTACTTTGATCAGGGGCTCCCATCCCCCTCCTGATAAGAGGCCTAGGCAAGAGACAGAGTATTATTCTTCTGATCAGGTTTCTATTTCCTCTAATTCCTCTTCTGAACAGGATTATTCCATGCTTCCCTATGAGGATTCTGATGCTGAAGAATCCATTCCTTCAGCCTCTCCTCCTGAGGATTATTCTTTTGGGGAAACCCTGCATACCATGAGTGAGCATTTTTACTGGGACAGCCAAGATTATTCTGAATCTAAGAAAAGGCTCAGAGACATTCTGCTACTTCCTCAGCACAGACCCCTTGCTATTCCACCTGTTCTAGACATTGTAGATGATGTATTTTCAGAGTCCGGCCTGTCCCCTGACTCTTTACCCCCTACACCTGCTAAGCCAGACAGATGGGTCCCGGATTCTCATAAATTCCTGTACAAAAACCCCGCTGCTGACCCAGAAACTATATCTCAGGGTCGCAAAGGGGTTAAAGCTTCCACTGCAAAAAACCCTGTCCTCTCTGATAGGGATTCTAGGGCTCTAGACAGATGGGGGGAAAAAAGTTTACACTTCTGCTACCCTGGCTGTAGGGGCTTTAAATTGTCAGTTTCATATGCTTAAATATCAGCAATATTTAATGTCACTGCTTAAACAGAAATTGTTGAGAAATACTGAATGTTCAGAGAACAAGGAATTGCAGGATTTATTGCATGCAGCTGAACAAGTGGGAAAGCATACGTTGCAATGTGGTTATGATTCACTGGAGGCCTCTTGCAGGGACGCAGTTACAGGTTCTGTGATTAGAAGGCATGCTTGGTTAAAGGAACAAAATCTGCCTGATCATGTTAAAGCAAAATTATTAGATGCACCATTACAGCATGACACTTTGTTTGGTACTAAAGCAGAAGAGGTGTTGAAAAAATGGAGGATAAAGCAAAATCTATGCAGACAGTCAAGGATTTTTTATAAGTACAGCCACCCACGTTTAGCAGGAACTGGCCTTCTAAAAGTTGGTCCTTTCCACTGTCAGACAGACCACAAAGAAGCAGATATAGGCGTCCCAGAGGCAGATCTCAGCCCCAAGGCTCATACAGGCCTAAACAATGGGGTGCTCCTACCTCCAAAAGCGGAGAAGACAAATCACAACCTTACAGGAAACAGTCCCAATGACTTCCTCTACCAGATCCAAGCACTTTTCTTTTGGCAGCCCCCTTAGGAGGAAAACTAGCACTTTTTCCATCAAATTGGCAAATGGTTACCCAAGACAAATGGGTCCTGAACATAGTGTCCCAAGGCTACAGGTTCCATTTTCACACTCTACCAAAGTCTAAAGGTATGCCAGACCTGCCACACAATCAATGGGCAGAGGCACAAAAACAAATTACAGCCCTCATGGACATGAGGGCCATTCAGCAAGTACCACAACAAGAGCAGGGGCAAGGATTTTACTCCAGACTTTTCCTAGTACCCAGAAAGGACAAAACCTGGAGACCAATACTGGACCTGTCTATTCTAAATAAGTTTCTGGAAGTTCCAAAATTCAAGATGTTGACTCTACAGCAGCTACTGCCCATGCTGGGCAAGAAGGCTTGGCTTGTAACTTTGGACCTAAAAGAGGCATACCTGCATGTCCCAATCAGAATATCTTGCAGAAAATACCTCAGATTCATAGCTGGCTCAATGCATTACCAATTGTCTGCACTGCCCTTTGGCTTATCTACTGCGCCCAGGGTCTTCACAAAATGCATGGCACCAGTAATTGCGTTTTGCAGACAAAAAGGAATACAAATATATCCCTACTTGAACGACTGCCTAATTCAAGCAGAGAATAAAGACATTCTTCTAAAGCATCTGGTGTTTGTAAAAAGATTACTAATTGGCCTAGGGTACACAGTAAACGAAAAATCAAAAGAGATAATATTCCAGGGTGCAAGCTTTAATACAACTGCCCAGATGGCTTATCTCACGCCAGACAAACAAAAGCAACTGACTACTTACTTCAAGAAATTGGCAACAAAAACCCACTTATCTGCAAGGAAAATCCTGCAGGCCTTGGGTTTCATGGCATCCTGCATTCTACTAATTCCATATGCCAGACTGCATATAAGGAAACTACAGTAGTACCTAAAAAGTGTTTGGACTCAGCATTGCCACAGCCTGGAGACAGTAATTGCACTCATTCCCTGCCTGCAACAGAAGTTTCGATGGTGGGCAGAAGCCTGTCAGCACAACAAGGGTCTGCCATTCAGTTTACCCACAGCCAGACAGGCGCTGACAACGGATGCATCAGATTATGCCTGGGGGCCCATATGGCAGGAAAATGTGTTCAGGGCACATGGCCTGCAAACCAGATGCATCTTCACATCAATCAAAAAGAGATGCTAGCTGTTCAAAATGCCCTGACAGCCTTCAAGGGCCTGCTTCATCCAGGACAGTTACTGATAGACCGACATCACTACGGTCATGTGGTACATAAACAAGCAGGGAGGTACACATTCCTACATCCTCTGCAGACAAGCAATGACCTTATGGGACACAGCGTTGGCTTTTCAAGTTCACCTGCAAGCACAATTCCTGCCAGGAAAAACAAATACTCTGGCAGACGAACTAAGCAGAAACCTCATGGATCCCCACAAATGGAAACTGGATCCGCAAGTCTTCAGCATGATAATAAGGAAATGGGGATGCCCAGACCTAGATCTATTTGCCTCCCCTCACAACTGCCAATTGCAGACATTTTGCACAAGGATTTATCACAAGCAAGCATGGAAAGTGGACGCCCTATCCTTCAGCTGGAAAAAATCTAACAGTATATGCTTTTCCCCCACTGCCTCTCCTTCTCAGGGTACTCCTAAAGGTCAGACAAGAGAAGCCAAAAATGATACTGATTGCACCAGACTGGCCACGCCAGCACTAGTTCCCAATCCTAAAGAGCTTGTCTCAAGGTCCAGCATGGTTGCCTCGGACTTCTCACTTGCTGACCCAACAGAACAATCAGATCCTGCACAGCCAACTTAGGACCTTAAATCTGGCAGCATGGCAGATAATTTAGCCATTCAGAACACTCCTCTTTCAAAAGCTGTTATGGATGTTCTCTTGGAGGCCAGGAGGCCCAGTACCAGAAAATCTTACGCAGAAAAATGGAAGAGATTCTGTGCTTTGAACCAGGAACAAGGCATTGACATGGGTGTACCAAATATCCCTCAGATTTTACAATACCTAACAGATGCTGAACAAAGGCCTTTCTTTCTCGTCAATTAAGATTCATGCCTTTGCCATTTCAGCCCATTACAATATGGAACCACCTATCTTTTCTCAGCCTTTAATAAGGCAGTACTGCAGAGGGGCCAAAAACATTAGGCCTCCAAGGAAAGCACCAATTCCGGCATGGGACCTCAATTATGTTTTGGAAAAACTCACACTGCCTCCTTTCGAGCCAGCATTAACAGCAGATATAAAATTCTTATCCTGGAAAACAGCTCTGCTCCTAGCAATAACCTCTGCAAGGCGAGTCTCAGAGTTACAGGCACTCATGGCTGTGGAACCTTTCATTATTTTTCATTCAGACAGGGTTTCTCTAAGGACAAACCTTACATTTATGCCTAAAGTGATGTCCAGTGTGGCCCTCAACCAAACCATTCACTTGCCTACCTTTTTATCCAAATCCACAGAACAAGGGTGAGAAAATTCTGCATTCTTTGGACATACACAGGCAGTTATGTTTCTACTTGTACAGAACTAAAGCTTTCAGAAAGACTGAGCAACTTTTAGTGTCATATGCTGCAGGATCACAAGGAAAGGCTATCTCAAAACAGACTATTTCTAAATGGATAGGCCATTGCATCCATTTCTGCTATTTTCAACATGGCATATCAGTGCCTAAGAGCATTAGGCCTCATTCCACCAGAGCAGCAGCCACTTCAGCAGCCTTCCTCAGAGGAGTACCAACCAAAGATATCTTAGAGGCTGCAACTTGGAGTTCAGTGCACACCTTCACAAAGCACTACCACTTACCTCTTTACTCTTAAGTCCAGAGCAGGTTTTGCCACTGCAGTTCTGCAGGGCCTCATAGCCTCTCCTAATCCTATTTAGCCCAGCCACCCAACCTCAGCTTTGGGATTCAACCCAAGAGTAATGACTGCAACAGTGAAACACAATGAACATAGTACAGTTGTGTACCTACCATAAATGTAGATGTTCGAGTGTATTCACTGTTGCAGTCCAAATTACCCACCCACCATCCCCCTTTATCTTTGCTGGGATTTATCTGCACTTCTCTATCCTATACAACATATTTGGTGTATTTGCTTGTAGATGAAGGAAATGTTATTTTTGTACATGCATTTTTATTGGCATATTTTTTCAGCCTACCTGTTTGGGGGCACCTGACATCTGGGGCAAGAAAAACTGAAGAAAATGGCGTCGGCTGCATCTTTTATACCCCAGTCTTACTGACGTCAGGAAAGAGGTGACAGCAACCAAAGCTGGACCTAGACTTTGGAATTCTGGCAGACTGCGGGTAGCCTGCCAGCAGGATAACCCAAGAGTAATGACTGCAACAGTGAATACACTCGAACATCTACATTTATGGTAGGTACACAACTGTACTTTATCTTTCAGTGTGTGTGTGTGTGTGTGTGTGTGTGTGTGTGTGTGTGTGTGTGTGTGTGTGTGTGTGTGTGTGTGTGTGTGTGTGTGTGTGTGTGTGTGTGTTTATCTGGATCCATTACTCTCTGATTCATTTATAATATCCAGTAGTGGCCAACCTTCTGTCTGCTCTTCTGTTGACCTAAACCAAGGGTCCCCTGCTGTTGTGTTTAGCACAGGGGCCTGAAAGAAGAAGAAAAAAAAACTCTACACACTTCTTCAAGCCCAGAAATGAAGGCAGTACACCTCTGCCTAGCAATTAACCAAAGAATTCTGAATAACTGTTCAGCAAGTGAACTTTAACACTTCAGAAACCTCCCAACATGTTTACAATTTCTCTAACCTTTTCAGTTGTATTCCCTAGCTTTTCACTTTGTAATTGTAAAAAAAAAACAAATGTATTTCGTAGTACAAACATAATTTTGACACATCTTATTATCTTTTACTTTTTTTAGTTAATATTAAACCATTTTCAAATAGTTCTTCTTGCTGTACTGTTATTCCCTCCTTTGTCCAATTTTTTTTTGTTTTGTACTTAATACAGTATATTTACATAGAAAAACAACATGCTTTGTAAGTTTTTCTCAGATAATGAATAAATTTCTTTCCAAAGTCGTACACCTCCAAAACATCCTGTAATCTGGCATGACTAACATTATTAGACCTTTTTAATGTCGTAATTCACAATTTTTGTTTCTGTCGGTCTCTTCTGTATATAATCCACTACTCCCTTATAATTATCTTGTCATTCTACTGTCTGCTATAAGTATCATCTTGCAGTTTATTTTTTCTCTTAAGATTTTAAAGATAATGGTTTATTTTTTCTGTGTTTGTCCACATGTGTGATTGCAGTGTTGTCATAGTCTTGTAGCCATTTTGGTGAAGTGCAGTTGGACTTCAGTTCTCTAAATAAGATCTATATGGTAAAATGGGGACAGAACTTATCACTGTTTTCAATCCTTGTAATTACAATAACTCGTGTCATTCATTCAGTAACTGTAACAAAATAGCATTCTTTTCCTTTATCAAAGATTTGTAGTCATAGCCTGTCCTTTCAGAATCTGTTTATTTTTCATACATTATGAATATGCATATTTACTGGCTCCATAATTGCAAACTAAGGCCTTCGTGTATTCTTTTTGGGTCCTTTACCATTATCATTTCCTCTTTCTTAACCTTTATACCCAGTAATGAGTTGATTACTTATAATCTCTCTTTCTTTAAATCTCTGTTGCCATAAAAGTAACCTCTGTACCAACCACTGACTTCATGCTTTACAAAGTTGTCATAGATTTAATGTTCTTTCTAGATTTCTTCAACTTCCTGATGAAAACGTTACTGCTTAACTGGTATTCTCACCATATTCCCAGCATAGAACTAGATCTAAAAAACATGAACTCTGTACTTTACTGCTTATTTCTTAATGTCCTGTAAGAGCCAGGTATCAATTCCCATTATTTTTGCTTCTGTCTGTATCTCTACTTTTTTTAAATTCCAAGTATAAACTTCCCATTCTACAAAATTTTCCATTCTCTAATACCTGCAGTTAGTTTCCCTTTCCCTTTTCTTAAGTACATATTGGTCTCCCATCCAGATAATATGTCTGTGGACCAACACATGGAATTTTTATCCTTTCCAGTTATTCCCTTCGGCCCGATGGTGTAGTCTGAACATACATATACAACACTAACACCTTCCCTTTACTCACTAAATCATTTGTTACATATCTCTGTGGCAATAGGGTAGTTTTGTCTAACATTTTAGTGTTTTCCCCCATGTATTATAATCCCTTTTGTTGAACACAAATCTTCTCCCTCCCGACCATACTGCTTTCTACCTAGTAATTGCCTTTATTTCTTTTTCCTGATCTGTTGTGGTAAGCTAGACATCCACCAACCCCAGGACATCAGACTGAATTGTACTAACCTATTTTGCCACCACAGTTCTCTCTTTATATGTGACTTAATGTTGTTTAGTCCAAAAGCACATTTATTGTATCCATCTTCTATCTTTCCCTCTTTTTGACTTTTTTAATGTTCTTTCTGTTTTCTCATACTAAACAGCTGGGAATTGATATCATTAGCTCTGTTTTAGTTGTATGTCCTTCCTTTTGCCCACTGTTAATACTTAAAACAGCATTTCATGTTTATTTCCCTTTCTTCCCCATCTCCATCCTCCTACTCCTGCTGTATTCAATAGCAACTCTTTTTTTCCCCCAACTGACTTCTTCAAAGTTGTATTCAAGTCAGAAGCTTTCCTGGCTTCCACATAGTCTGCACGTTGCTATGTATGTGGTTTTGGAATGACTCCTTTTCTAGCACTGTTTACTGTTTGCATTTTACTTTGTTAGATTGTATAACCCACTTCCCCTCAAACAATTTCACATTTTAGGTTGCATTGACAAGCAGAATGTCACTGAAACCAAAAATGTCCATAATATTTTTCAAATGTATCCAAGGGCAGCTTGTGAAACTGAAGTTCAGACATTCCGTTTATTGGTAAGTAATAGGAAACATCTTCCTTTAAGGAGGTAAGAGATTGTGATGCAAGTCATGGAGCTGCTTTTGTAGGGTGCTCCTGACATCAAAATGAGTTTTTATTTTCCCTTCAGTTTAAATTCTCCAGTTAGTGGCACAGAAAATGTAGGTCAATGGCACTTCATCCTTTGAGGAAGGCTGTTAAAATTTATGCTTATTGGTTTGTCCAGTCAGTGTGTAAGTTTTTGAATATGAAATATCAATGTATAGCAGTGCATGTGGATTGCCGGAATGGACTGAATGTGTGGGGCTTACCATTGCAAAAAAAAAAATTAAATGACCGAGATTGTCGGCATTTGCTGCTCTTAATTTTCTTTCCACATAATTCCAGGACTCACAGTTATCTTGGAATTACAATAGGGAGTCCTGCTGCAGTTGTGTAGTGTTTCTTGTTTATGGATGTTTGTGAAGAACAGAAACAAAACTGTACTAAACAACAGTACATAGTTTGGAGTAGGTAATTGCAGACTGGAAATTTTTGAATTATTATTGACTGAGATCAGAGTGGGTATAAGAGGAAAAGGGACGAGTTAAAACTGCAAGCATTGATTCCTGTAGAGTTTGTTTATAAGATAGTCATTTTTTTTTTCAATTATATGCTTAAATGGAAAACAGACTTTTAATCTTGTTTTTTTCTTTTGTATAGTTTACAGATTTGGGATGCCTTAACACAGAACAACTCACCTCATTTCCTGCACAAGGACGTTTTTTTTATCCAATAAAGTACTAGCTCGGAACCTCTTTAAAACATGGTACTATAACAACAGATGAAGCCTCAGTAATTTGTTGGAAAGTAGTCTTTCTTTAAACACCACATTTTTTGACAACAGCCCCTCTTCCAAGCTTAGCAAGCCATGGAAAACACTGCTGCAGACCAGATGCACAGCATGACTAATAGCAGTCAGTTGTTTGCATGTGACCAGTGTGAAGGTGTCTTCCCCAGGCTAATAGATCTACAGCTACACCTAGAGTCTCACAAGGAGGAAAGACCATATGTTTGTGCCCAATGTGGACGAAGTTACAGACATGCCGGTAGCCTTGTGAATCATAAAAAGACTCATGAAGTAGGCCTTTTCCAATGCATGGTGTGCTATAAAGAATTTACCAACCCTATGGCCTTGAAAAACCACCTAAGAACTCACACTCTTGATAAACAATACAGATGTAAAGACTGTGGCATGGGCTTTAGGGTAGCTGCACATCTAGTGAGTCATAGAAAAATTCATGGTGAGAGACCGTACCATTGCCCTGTTTGTGGGGAAGACTTTCTCAGGTTATCAGACTTACAACAACATCAGACTACCCATGGCAGTGATGCTATTTCACAAGAGCACATCAGCTACTTTGGTAAAAATGAAAGGTCTGACTTGAATTCCAGTGCTGATGCTTCACAGAGTTCTGCTGTTAGGACCTTGGAAGATCATGGCTTGCTCAATGATTCCAACAACAGTGCTTCATTTATGTCTGAGAACACTACTTCAGCTCAGGACCTTAGCAACTGTGAAAATCTTGAAAATGAAAATGCTGCACTTCAAATCCATGCAAATAAGAGAGGCAGTACCCAGATAGAAGACCTAAATAGTCACATAGGTAGCCCCGAAAGAGATGAAGAAAGACCTTTTAAATGCAAAGAATGTGGAAAGAGCTATAAACATGCAGGGAGTTTGACAAATCATAAACAAACCCATACTACAGGAATTTATCAGTGCTCTTTGTGTTATAAAGAGTACCATAACCTTATGGCCCTTAAAAATCACATTCGCCTTCATTCACAGTACAAGCCATACCGATGTTCAGAGTGTGGCAAAGGTTTCCGGGTATTTACAGACCTTACAAATCACCAAAGAATCCACATGGGTGAGAATTGTTTCACTGAGGGTTTTTCTGCCTCTTCTAACTTTCAGCAGAATGAGCTGCTTTATAGCAGTGGTCATCACAGGAGAGAGGAAGGGGATGAATTAGGGAAGTCTGAAGATAAGAACGATCTTCTACATGATGCCTCTGAAGTTAACAGTGATGAAAACTGTTTTGAAGAACCTACTCATAAACCACAGCTCCAAGAAAACAAAGAATCAGGCCGTGACAGGTTATATCACAGATTTAAAAAGGTTCGTAGAAATATATCTGAAAAGTTAAGGAAATCTGCAGTTACTGTTAAGTCCATATTAAAGGACAGGGATAGTGATATTTCACTTGTCACAGAGCCCTCTTACAGCAGAGAAATTCATTCTCCTGTAGATAGCAAAACACATATATGCGTGTACTGTGGGGGTGTTTTTTCTGGTATTGAGGAGCTGAGAAACCACACGTGTTCTTTCACTGACAGTAGCAGCACAGCTAATACTTTACAGCCTGGAAAAGAATCAGAACACCTGGAAAATGGACATGTTTCTGAAAATGAAAATGACCTTCCAATCAATGAAGACTCATCTGGCTTACTCAAACAAGAGAATGATCTAGGGGACAGGCCTTTTAAATGTCAAGTGTGTGGAAAGTCTTACCGGCATGCAGGAAGCCTAATAAATCATAAAAAGTCTCATCAGTTAGGAGTTTACAGTTGCCAAATTTGTTTGAAACAGTTTTTTAACCTAGGTGCACTAAAGAATCACCTCCGAACTCATACACGATCCAGGGCCAGCAGTGGCATGAAATTATCATCATCACCAGAAACTCCAAGACAAAGAATATTACAAAGCAGTAATACAGCTTATAATTGTCTTGAATGTGGTGAGAGTTTCCTCAGTAGAATCAGTTTTATGCAGCATCAGAAAAAGCATGATGCCAGCAGAGAACCAGCACACGAATTAGATGTTTCCAGACTCCAGGACAGTATTACTGATGATCAGTACAATGTAGATGCAGATAGGCTGCAGGAGCCTTTCACGCCTAGCAGGGATGGTGTTCTGAATGATGGACTCTTAAAGCACATTAAATGTGAGCTACAGAACTGTAAACCATTAGATCTACAGAATCAAGGGCAAGCAAATTCTACAGAAATATACCCTCCATGTAATTTATCTAAAAATAATGTCCAAGACATGAGTCCAGATATGCAAAAAGGAACTTTTCAAGAAGGGCAGACAAATCCTACAGAAACACCCCCTGCTTTTAACTCATCTAAAAGTAATGTCAAGGCCAGTTGGAGCCCAAATATCCACAAAGAAGCCTTTCTCAATGAAAACACATGTGCTGTAAAGAGTCCAGTTCAGCCAAGCATGGAAACTGTTCAAGCAAAAATTGACATTAAGCAACCTCAGAATTCACATGTGAATGGACATGCTACAGACAGTGTTGCAGAGGACCCAGCTGAGTGTCCCACAGTAGATGTTGGTACCAGTGCAGACACTGAAGATCGGCCTTACAAATGTAACCAGTGCAGCAAAGCATATAGGCATGCAGGAAGTTTAGCAAACCATAAACATACACACCAAAATGGGATTTACCATTGTCCTGTTTGTGAAAAACAGATGTCCAATCTTGTAGCACTCAGGAGCCACCTTCGCATTCATAAAAAGTATCAGAGTAGAAGTAGTTTTCCTGTTCCTGGGGACCTGATGTATTATAATCATTTTCAAGAAAAAGATGATTCTTACAGTTGCCCTGCTTGTGGGGAGAATTTTTCAAGCACGTCTAATTTGCAACACCATCTTCAGTTAGTCCATGGTAGCATTGGAGAACCACAGAACCAGAGTCTGAAGCTAAGCTTCGAAGAAAGTCCAGACCATGGGGACTTAACTGGAGCTGTGGTTACACATTCAGAGACTGCTGATGCCACAGAGTCAAGTGCTTGTATACCACTGTATAACAAAGTATGCGATACTTTAGTGTATGAGACAGAATTCCACAGTAGAGAAGAAGATGGTGCTGATGACACTTATGAAAGTTTCAGTAACCTGCCACATATATGTGGCCGTTGTGGAAAGATGTATGATGACATGGACAGCCTTGAAAACCACAGCTGTCATCTAGACAATGGAGATATGTCATGTTTGCAAGGCGATAGTGATATGGACCTTCAGAATTCCAGTTTGAGTACTGAGGAGCCACTGGAAGCGATGGAGCACAGTAACTATGAGACTGATATGAATAATGCTCATACTAGCCCCAGTACTGAACATCAAGAAGGACAAGGCAGCCCTGAAAAACGTACCTTTAAGTGTAACTTGTGTGACAAGACCTACAGACATGCAGGAAGTTTAACAAACCATGAGAATACTCACAGGAAAGGAGACTTTCAGTGTTTAGTTTGTCAGAAAACATGCTTTAACTATGCTGCATTCAGGAGCCACCTCCGTACTCACTCAAAGACTAAAACAAACTCAGCTTTGTATAATAATAAACAAACTTTTTCTCCTGAAAGTCCTGAAAAGAATGTCAGTTTCTCTTCCTCCAATATTAGTGGTTCTCCTGGTCATTTAGATTTGTCATACAGTAGGCCTCTCAAAGAAGAAAAAGAAGACACAGAAGTTTCCTTGATTTCCTCTGAGCATTATTCTGAATATACAGCTGAAGATTTTGAATCCTGTAATGACAAGCCTCACAAAATGATCAGCAGTGAAATAGCAGATCTTGGGCAATCACAGAGTCTGAACCATATATTGATTACAGACCCTTCTGCTGAGAATTCAGTGGACAAAACCTGTAGCAGTAGTTTAGAAATAACTGACAGTTGCCCTCAGAAGACTGTAAAGTCTGAGGTGAATTATTTGACTGGAGATAATTATCAAAGTGATATTTCAGACAAAGCAGAAGAGCAGTCCTTTGAGGAAGTCTGCAACAGTTTTAAAAAGTTAGAAGATGCCAGAATTGACAATAAGAATGGAAATTCACAAAGTATTGCATGTTGTGAGGATTCTAACTCATCATCATCATCGTCGTCTTCCTCATCATCATCCTCGTCGTCTTCTAGTGAAGATCCAAAGACTCATGGAGATGTAGATGGTACTGAATCTAGTAAAGCGCATAGAGAGGATCATGATCGGCCATTCAGGTGTGAAGAATGTGGGCGGTCCTACAGACATGCCGGAAGTTTGCTGAATCACAAGCAGACCCACAAAACAGGGATATTCCGATGCTCTGTTTGCCTGAAAAGATTTTTTAACTTAATGGCATTTAAGAACCACTTTCGTATCCACTTTCAGAAAAAACCTCACAAATGTCTGGAATGTGGCAGAGCGTTCAGGTTGCAAAAGCAGTTGATCTGCCATCAACGAGTTCACAGGGATAAACCATCTTCTGTCAGGATGGCATCCTCTGTCAGGAAAGCATCACAGAAGCATGCATATGATCTGCAGTTTTCAGACAATTGCCCTCCAGATGATGGTGGCAGTACCCTGAAAGAAGAGGATTGTGCATTCATTAATAAACTAACTGATGCCTCCATAGTGGATGCACAAGACCAGTTTAGTGAGAAAAAGCAGAATGTTTCAAGTTTTAACACTGGAGAATCGTACATTATGTCAGACATACCTAGACACGAGCAAAGCACTTCTAATAGTAAAAAGGTTGCCATTTTGACTAAGGTAGGATCAGATTCTGAAAAACTTATGAATGTTGAAAGAGATGTACCATCAGGGCCTGACAAGGAGGAAATGGGTGTGGATGATCGACCTTTTAAATGTGACAAGTGTGACCGGTGTTACAGACATGCAGGCAGCCTTCTGAACCACAAAAAGAGTCATACAACAGGAGATTTTTATTGTCCTATATGTGAAAAGACTTACCCCAATTTGATGGCAATGAAAAACCACCAGCGGATCCACTTTGAGATCAAACGGTTCCAGTGTCAAGAGTGTGGTAAAGCATTCAAAGGGCAAAAACAGCTGCTAAAACACAGCCACAGTCATACTCGCAAAAAGACTTTCCACTGTGGTGTTTGTGACAAGAGCTTCCCTGATAAGTTACAGTTACAGGAGCACTCCAAAGAGCATAAAGATCAAAACCCACAGCTAAGCCTTTTGGGTGACTCTAGTGAAAGGGAATTGGAGCACAATGAAGAAGTAACTAACCCTGTAAAAGGCAAATCCTCAGTGTTGCCTTCTTGTAAAAGAAGAGCCAAAATCAAAAACAATGCACCTTCTGATCACCAACATTCATGCAGTAACTGTCAGAGTGTTTTCCAGTCATATAAAGAGTTTGAGCAGCATTATTGCACTTTTTATGATCAAAATGAAACATCTTTAGCAGATTGTAAAGATTTCCATACAGATGTGGTTTCTCAGTCTAATCAGAAATCATGTACAGAAAATAAAACATTGCATCATGATCAGATTGAATGTGGGACTAGCCAAACCTGCAGCAGTCCTGAAGAGCGACCATACAAGTGTGACTTGTGCGGAAGGACTTACAGGCATGCTGGTAGCTTGCTTAATCATAAAAATACACACACATCAGGTATTTTCAAGTGTTACATATGCATGAAGCAATTCTTTAATCCTATGGCAATAAAGAATCACCTACGTATCCATACAACTGACAAACAGTACAAATGTTTAGTGTGTGACAAGACTTTTAGAGTATCCAGAGAACTTAAAAACCATGAGAGGGTGCACACTGGGGAACGGCCTTACAGTTGTAATGACTGTGGCAAAGGCTTCTTGCATAAACAAAGCCTGATACATCATCAACGAATTCACAACAGTACGAAACATGTAGCCAAACGATGTAGGAATAGGAAGGCACTTAATATTAACAAAGGTACATGTGACAGCTCTAGCAGAGAATCCCCCATAGAAGTTCATGAAGATGCAGAATTGAAAACTGATATTTGTTTTCCTGCCACTGGTATTGTGGAGTGTAATAGTGAAAGTGTTAATGAAGTGGGGCGATCAAGACCTGTTAGAACTAGAAAGCGCAAAAAGATGTGGCTTTATGAGGAAGAGTATTTGACAGATCTAGATATCGACATCCGCCCTTTTAAGTGTAACCAATGTGGGAAAACATACATACACGCAGGTAGCCTTTTGAACCACAAAAAAACGCACAAAACTGGAGTGTATTTGTGCCCAGTTTGCAAGAAAGAATTCTCCAATCCTATAGCACTAAAGAGCCATGAGAGAATCCATCTGGAGAAGAATCTGTACAAGTGCAATGAATGCAGCAAAGAATTCCGCTTGTCAAGGCAGCTTGTTTCTCATCAGCGGGTTCATGGCAAGAGCTCTGGTGCTTGTAACTTGAGCTTCTCACAGCCTGAACTCGAGCAGCACTCACTGGACCACAGTGCTAGTTTAGAATATAGTGTAGAAGAGAAAATAAATACTGTAGCGAAAAACACAGAAGACATTCCTGTTGGTGTGTTGAGATAGCCAGTGGTGCAAGTGAATGAAATGTGGCTGAGACCAATTTTGTCACTGTCTGAAGGAGTTCCACTGGGAAGGGCATTACATTTTAAATGTGTATGTGCTAGATATTTTTGTCATACCCTGTTTAAAAAAAAATTGAAAACTGCCAGGAATCATAACAAGTATTTACTGTATAGAGTTGGTAATAAGCTGTGTTTGATTTTAAGAAATGGCAGGCTTTTTTTGCATGAACAAGAATGCCTGAGCCCCCCTTGACAGTTTTTAGCAGCATGTTAAGCTCTGTTTCCATCATGTAAATAGTAAAAATAAAATAAAATAAAATTAGAGGATTTGTGCCATAAAAATGTTGCTGTTCTTGAGGAACTTCATAAGGTGGCAAGTCCAACAGGGCCCATTTAAAATGGGATGATTTTTTTTTTCAGAAGCAAAAGATTCATTTGCCATAGTCTTGTTCCACTACTAAGCAGTTTAAAAATGTACTTAGCACTGCTCGGTTGTTCAGTAGTGGCCAACTGAAAATGAAGAAAAAGGGCACATTTAATGAAGTTGGATCCTCTGAATTGTTTGTGTATTAACTGCTCCCTCACCCAGGAGCAACTAAGAAATTAATTTAAGAAGTAAAAACTGCAAGGGTGTGACCAGGAATCAGGCACAGAGTTATGATTAATTTAAAAAAAAAGAGACTGGGTGAGTGAGTGAAGGCCGTGTGATTGGCTGATATTGTGATTTGACTTAAGTATGACAGCAAATGTTTATTTTTGCCCCCAAACTGTTTTTCAGCTAAAGAGTGCTATTGTGTATCTACGTATGAGAGTACTATTTTGTTTCAAAACAAAAGTTTTCTTTTAATAGTGGAAAAAAATATATGCATACATATGTATACCCCTCTGTCCTTAGAACTTAGAAGTCTAGTTAGCACATCTCCTGCCATCTTGTGTTAATTAGATAAGCAGGCAGCAATTGGGCAAGTAACCACTAATTGGTGTTTTGTAATACTGACACAGTTGTGAAACGATTAGGTAATTGCCAAACAGTTAATTTAATAAGATGACAAAAGAAAACTACCATTAAGCTGAATGTTGTCTAATCAATTTACAGTTAATGCCATTAAGTGGCCACTCACCCAGTGATATATCTACATGCTTCCTGCTCATCTAATTTATGTAAGATAGCAGGAGGTCTACTTCTGTATTTTTGAGATTTGAAAGTTTTGTTAATTTAACTTTACAGTAGTATTTGTACGCATGAAGGTGCAGGCAAACTTAGTATGTTAGAAATCAAAGATTTAGGAAAAACATTTGTCATTTATCGTTGGGGCAGTGTGCTGTAAACAGCCTGCATCATGTAAGACCCATCTTGATTCCTTTAGTGACCCCCCCTGCGTTTTTTTTTTTTTTTTTGAGTAAGACCCACGTTGTAGGTCCTCTTTTTTTTGTGTTGCCTCTGAAAATGGTCAATTGACTAGCTCTTTAGCTAGCTGATATTGATAAGTAAATTTCTCAAATTTCAGGAATGCCTTTTCATTTGTTTCATATTTTAACAGGAGATGGTTCAGAATAGTCTATCATTTTTCTTCGTCCTTTTGTGGTATGATTAAGCTCTGAGACTTCTAGAATGTCATATTTAAGAGAATTCAGATTTTGCCTTGTGGCTGTACAGTTTTTTGCCCTTTTAATGTATTTTTTTCCCATTGTTGCATTAAGTAATGTGAAAAAATGTGATCAGGTTCTGTTGGTGGAGTGGAGCACAGTTAATGTCCTTCTATACCTATGTTGCAGTATTCTAGGCGTGGGATTTCATGCCCTTAGGCGACTCGTACGTCTGCTGTTGTACAAAAGCTTCAGCTTGGCTGTTGAAGTGTGTGTGGGACGTCACACGTAGGGCTATAAACCAGGGGCCTTAAATGTGACGTCTGCACGCACAATCCCCAGAACTTTTCAGCCACAGACATTCGCATCCTAAGATAAGTGACCCGTTGGGTTTCTAATTTTCTTATTTTTAACGATTGTTCTTACTAGTGCTTGGTTGTTGTAGCCTTCAGCTGATGTCAGGGAAAAAGGAAAAGTGCCAATGTGGGTGCCAGATACCTCATAAAGACGCCCATGACAGGTGTATTTTTTTTTTTTTGCCTAGGCCGGGAACACAATCCTTCCTCCTGTGCTATTTGTCAATCGTTTGTGCCCAAGACCTTACACAGCCATCTAGCCACATTAAAACCTCTAAGTGGAGAACCAGCACCTTACATTATTAGTCCTTAGGATGGATCCTACATCGGAGGCCGAACCTGAACCCTCGCGCAAGAAAGTTCCTAGGCCGCCTTCGCCTGCTGCTGTGCTTCCAGATGCACTGCCAACTGCCATTCTAGGGGTTGAGGCGCGCTCTGAGGATAGTTCAACTGCAGCGACATCCCTAGTGGAAGCCGTTTTGCAGCTGACCACCGGCACATCCGCGGAGCTTATCCAGACATTGACGACCATTGATGTCGAGGGGGAAACCATTTTCGGTGGTACTTCCAGCAGGGATCCAGACGTCGGATGTGTTACTGTCCAAACCTGACACCAGGTGTCTTTCTACTTCCTCCCTGGCCAAAAAGAAGCAAAAAACTAAACATACCTCCACCTCTTCAGAAGTCACACCAGATTGGCAGGACTTCACCTTTTCTCTCGTGCAGGCCTTTATGGCCTTCAGCCTCAGCCACCTCCATCCTGCTTCTTCTGAGCCCTGGGCCTGCCTCTGCTTCTTCCCTCCTATCCACGACCCCTCAAGTCAGAGAAGAAGAACATGATTCTTCCTTCTTATCCTCAGAAGAGTCCATTTCTTATGATGTCCTTCAAGAATGCAACTGCAGTCATAACATATGGGTTGTCCTGCCTCAGGCAGCCCTCGGTCGGCCGGATTCCAAAGTCTGGGTCCGACGTCGGCTGATGTCGCATTTCTCTCCGACGTCAGAGCGGCTGGAGTACATAAGCATCAGCCGACGCCATCTTCTTCAGTCTTACTTGCCGCGCGGTGCCCGAAGCAGAAGCAGTTCGCAAGTGCCGGTCGGTCAGCTCCTGTATTCTTCGAAACCGAAGTCATCAAAAGCTGGTACCCGCTAGGGACCTTTTCTTGCCTCAGCCGATGTCAGAAATTACTGAAAAAGTAAATAATTGTTTGTCTTGTGGTAAACAAATACCTCATAAGGATTTCCATTCTTACTGCCTCCCTTGCCTTGGCCCAGACCATGACGTCTCGGCCTGTGCCGCCTGTGCTCGCTTCAACAAGCGCACTCTCAGGCGTGGGGTGGAGTTCGCTGAAGACTTTTTCGGCGAAAAATTTGATTACACAATGCCGTCGGAACAACTGACAACGCATACTCCTAAGAAACGAAAAGACCGGGACCGACATCCTCGGTCCGCGTCTTCCACCGACACCACGCCAAAACTTACCGCGAGTGCCCCGGATGTTCTTCGTCTCACATTGCTGCAGTCATAACCTGTGGGTAGTCCGCTGTCCTCGGTCGGCCCAAATACCAAAGAGCTAGGCTGGCGCCGGTCATTGTCGCCAGAGCTGACGCCAGTAGTAGTACTTGCCGCATGACCAACGCCATATCCTCAGTCTTTCTTGCCGCGTGGTCCGAAGCAGAAGCAGCGTTTGCAAGTGCCATTCGGCGTTCTGAAATTTTCATTTATCGAGTTTCAGACCGACGACCAAGTTGGGCTAAGTACCCCGTTGGGGAAATTTTTGTCTTTTCTTGCCTCAGATGTTCTTCGTCTCACATTGCTGCAGTCATAACCTGTGGGGTAGTCCGCTGTCCTCGGTCGGCCCGAATACCAAAGTGTTAGGCTGGCGTCGGTCATAGTCGCTCAGATCTGACGTCAGTACGCAGTGGTACTAAAGCGCATGACCAACGCCATATCCTTAGTCTTTCTTGCCGCATGGTCCGAAGCCGGGCGTTGCAAGTGCCGTCAAGTCCCTGAAATTTTCAGATTCTGAGTTTCAGACCGAAGACCAAGTTAAGCTATGCTTGGGGAATATTTTTGTCTTTTCTTGCCTCAAATCCGGATGTCAGAAAAAGTTAATAATTGTATTTTGTGGGAAACAGATACCTCATAGGGACTACCACTCTCTGTATTCCTTGCCTGGGGCCTGAGCCACGGTAGTCGGGTGTCACTTTTGCACTAGATTTAATACGCACCATTAAACGAGGTTAGATTGTGCTAGACTTGTTTTGGCGGTAACTACAACATGCCGGATCCTCCGCCGCCCGCTAAGAAGCGAAAAGATAAATCGTTAAAGTCTAAGCAGGATGAGTCGTCCGCTTGGACGCTGGTTCTTGAAACCGTGAGGAATCTGTGGTTCCAGCTGAGATTTCAGCTGAGTCTCAGGGGGAGCCTTTAATATTACAGGAACTGGCCTCTCAGGAGTCAGGTCAGGCCGAGGGGGCCTCTCAAGTTTCTGTAGTTCCTTCTTTACATAAGGTTGTTAGGCCCAGCACCTTCTAAAGCTAGGCCTGGTCTTTCTGGCACAGGCGTCAGCCCTAGATGTCCTTCAAGGATGCATCTGCAGTCCTAACAAATGGTTTTACAGGGTACCGGACACTCATCACCACCTATACAAGGCTCCCCTTGCAGATCCTGAGACTATCTCCCAGGGGCCTAAGGCAGTAGCTTCGACCTCAGCAAAACCCTTCTGAAAGGGAATCCAGGTCCTTAGAGTGATGGGGTGAAAAAGTTTACACCTCTGCTACTCTCTCAGCTAGAGCTTTGAACTGTCAGTTTCATATGATCCAATACCAAGAGTTTATGCTTGATCAGTTAACTAAGAAACTGTCCTCTGATGATTCCTTAGATAAGAAATATGTTTTAGAAATGGTGAATAACATTCAGCAGGTTAGTAACCATTCTTTAAAATGTGGCTATGATGCACTGGAGGCTTCATTTAGATCAGCCATGACTGGCACAGTGATAAGAAGGCATGCATGGTTGAAAGAACAGGTCTTGCCGGATCATGTTAAAGCAAAGCTATTAGATGCTCCTATGGATAAGGTCAGTCTATTTGGTTCTCCTGCCCAGCAAGTAATGAAGAAAATGGAAGAGAAGGCAAAATCTGTACAAACAGTTAAAGATTTCCTACAGGTTCAGCCCCCAAGGTTTAGCAGGAACTGGCCTTCCAAAAATTGGTCCTTTCCAGACTCCTCTAAATCTCAGAGAGGCAGGAATAGACGTTCCAGAGGCAGAAATCAATAATTGACTGTGTATCTCAGGGCTTGTAGTAAGCAAATGACTCTTTGTAAGTCTTTTGTCAGCTTGCTTTTGTTGTCCGCTTGTATCAGGCAGTCGTCCAGGTATGGATAAATTTGGATTCCCTGTAGCCTGCAATGAGCGATTACTGATGCCAGGCATTTTGTGAATACTCTGGGCGCAGTAGATAAGCCAAAGGGCAATGCTGAGAAATGATAATGCTCTGATCCTGCAAGAAATCTGAGGTATCTTCTGCAATTTGGTCATGGGGACGTGCAGGTATGCCTCCTTGAGATCTAGAGTTACCAGCCAACACTCCTTGCCCAGCATGGGAAGAAGTTGCTGTAGGGTCAGCATTTTGAATTTTGGAACAATGATGAATGTGTTTACATGACAGGTCGAGAATAGGTCTCCAACTTTTCTCTTTTCTTGGTACTAGGAAGAGTCTGGAGTAGAATCCTTTGCCCTGTTCTGTAGGTGGTACCCTTTCCACAGCTCTCATCTTTGTTAATTGAGCTATCTGTTTTAGAGCTTCTGTTTTTTGGTTTGGAGGTAGGTTTGGCATTACTCTTTTTTCTGGTAATGTGTGGAAATGAAACCTGTAGCCTTGGTCTATAGTTTGCAAGATCCATTTGTCTCTTGTGATATAGTGCCAATTTTTTTGAAAATGAGGCTAACTTTCCGCCTAAGGGTGCTGCTATTTGTTCCCTGGTAGGCGGTGTCAGAGCCAAGTCACTGTGATTGTCCTGTTGCAGTGGCAGTGGTTGTGTCTGTGCCTCGTTGGTTATTGCCTTGCCACTGGCGTCCTCTGTAGGCACCTCCTCTGGATTGATTTCTGCCTCTGGAACGTCTATTCCTGCCTCTCTGAGATTTAGAGGAGTCTGGAAAGGACCAATTTTTGGAAGGCCAGTTCCTGCTAAACCTTGGGGGCTGAACCTGTAGGAAATCTTTAACTGTTTGTACAGATTTTGCCTTCTCTTCCATTTTCTTCATTACTTGCTGGGCAGGAGAACCAAATAGACTGACCTTATCCATAGGAGCATCTAATAGCTTTGTTTTAACATGAGCCGCCTCGACCTGTTCTTTCAACCATGCATGCCTTCTTATCACTGTGCCAGTCATGGCTGATCTAAATGAAGCCTCCAGTGCATCATAGCCACATTTTAAAGAATGGTTACTAACCTGCTGAATGTTATTCACCATTTCTAAAACATATTTCTTATCTAAGGAAGCATCAGAGGACAGTTTCTTAGTTAACTGATCAAGCATAAACTCTTGGTATTGGATTATATGAAACTGACAGTTCAAAGCTCTAGCTGAGAGAGTAGCAGAGGTGTAAACTTTTTTACCCCATCACTCTAAGGACCTGGATTCCCTTTCAGAAGGGAGAGGTTTTTTTGCTGAGATCGAAGCTACTGCCTTAGGCCCCTGGGAGATAGTCTCAGGATCTGCAAGGGGAGCCTTGTATAGGTGGTGATGAGTGTCCGGTACCCTGTAAAACCATTTGTTAGGACTGCAGATGCTATCCTGTTCGGACATCTACATTTATGGTAGGTACAAAACTGTACTTTCTGCAGGCTCTGTTCCTAAAAAACATATGCTGAAAATGGCAGAGGATTTGATAACTTTAATCAGAGGTTCTATGCCCCCTCCAGATAAGAGGCCTAGAGTGGAAACAGAGGGGGAGGTTTTGGAGCATTCCTCAGATTATTCTGAGTCTTCAGCTGAGGACATTCAGGATTTTCCTCCCTATTCTGATTCGGATGCAGAGGACTCCTGTCCTTCTGCTTCTCCTCCAGAGGATTTTTCTTTTTCTGAAACTCTGCATTCCATGAGGGAGCATTTTAAGTGGAAGGTCAGGATTCTCGATTCTCGTAAGAGGCTTAGGGAATTTTTGTTTTTACCACAGCATAGGCCCTTGGCCATTCCCCCTGTTTTGGATGTTGTTCAGGATGTTTTTTCTGAGGCTTCCCTTAATCCTGATTCTTTACCTCCGGCCCCTGTCAAGCCAGACAGGTATTACAGAGTTCCAGAGGCTCATAAATATTTATATAAGAGTCCTAGAGCTGACCCAGAAACTATTAGCCAGGGACCTAAGGGTGTCAGGGCTTCTGTAGTAAAGAATCCAGTTCCTCTGGATAAAGATTCTAGGGCTTTGGATAGGTGGGGTAAAAAAGTGTATACCTCCTCCACACTAGCTATGAGGGCTTTGAATTGCCAGTTTCATATGCTGAAGTACGAGAATTTTCTGTTAAGTCAGTTGAAATCTAAGGTGGATGCTTTAGCTGAGGGTATAGAGTGTAAGGAATTGCAGGATTTAGTTCATGCTTCCGATCAGGTAGGTAAGCATTCTTTGCAGTGTGGCTTTGATGCTCTTCAGGCTTCTTCCAGGGTGGCTGCCACTGGTTCTGTTATTCGTAGGCACGCCTGGCTTAAGGATCAGAATTTGTCTGAGCATGTTAAAGCTCGAATTTTGGATGCTCCCCTCCAATCTGAAGTTCTTTTTGGTTCTCCTGTGGAGTCAGTTTTGAAGAAAATGGAAGACAAAGCTAAGTCCATGCTGACAGTTAAGGAATTTTTGCAAGTGCAGCCCCCTAAGTTTAGCAGGAATTGGCCTGCAAAAGGATGGGCTTATCCTTCTTCCGATTACCAGTCTAAGGGCAGATCTAGACGTGGTAGGGGCAGGGCTCATGCTCAGGGTTCTTTCAGACCTAGGACGTGGAGTTCTCCTGCGCAATCTTCTGGTGAGGGCAGGGGTCAGCCTTTTCGTAAACAGACCCAATGACCTGTATCTCCAGCTGCCAGATTCCTCCTGTCTGGCAGCTCCTCTAGGAGGAAAGTTGGCACTTTTCAAGCAAAATTGGCTTTTGGTCACCCAGGACAAATGGGTGTTGGACATTGTAAATCGAGGCTACAAGTTTTATTTTCACACCTTGCCTCCTTTCAAAGGCATGCCGGACGTACCTCCTCAGCAAAAGCTGGAGGCTCACAAACAGATTTCTTTACTTTTAAAAATGGGGGCTATTCAGGTGGTTCCTCCGTCAGAAGTAGGCCTAGGATTTTATTCTCGCCTGTTCCTTGTGCCAAAGAAGGGGAACACTTGGAGGCCAATTCTGGATTTGTCTATTCTCAACACTTGCCTAGACATCCCAAAATTCAAGATGTTAACTTTACAGCAACTTCTGCCTCTGCTAGGCAAAGATCACTGGATGGTAACTCTGGATCTCAAAGAGGCTTATCTTCACATTCCTATCAGGCCCAGCTGCAGGAGGTTCCTGCTGGCTGGTACGTTTCATTATCAGTTCTCTGCATTGCCCTTTGGCTTATCTACTGCGCCCAGGGTGTTCACAAAGGTCCTGGCTCCTGTGATAGCCTTCTTAAGACTAAGAGGAATACAAATTTATCCTTATCTGGATGATTGCCTGATTCTTGCTCAAGACAAGGTCAAGTTACTTCAGCATCTACAGTATGCAATGGCAGTGTTAAGGTGCCTAGGGTATTCTGTGAATGAAACAAAGTCCAGTCTAGTACCCTCTCAGGACATGTGCTTTCTGGGTGTGAGACTGAATACAGCCTCTCAGATGGCTTTTCTGACCCCGGACAAACAAAGAAATCTTCCCCTATACTTTCAGCATTTATCCCTACTGTCCAGGCTGACTGCAAGGACAGTCCTTCAAGCCTTGGGGTTCATGGCATCTTGTATTCTGGTACTACCCAATGCCAAACTACATATGAGGAAGCTACAATGGTATCTCAAAAGTGTATGGACTCAACACTGCCACGATCTGGACACTGTCATTCAGATAATAACTTGCATCCAAAGGGAATTTTTGTGGTGGGCTCAGGAATGTCACCTAAACAAGGGACTCTCTGTGACCCGCCCAGAGGCGAGTCAGATCTTAACGACAGATGCCTCGGACATGGCTTGGGGAGCACATTTCGATGGGAGATGGGTTCAAGACACGTGGCCTCCCAGACTACAGCATTTGCATATCAACATGAAGGAGATGTTAGCAGTCCAGTTTGCTCTGATGGCTTTCAAGGATCTACTTCAACCGGGACAGGTGTTGATTCAAACAGACAACACAACAGTCGTGGTACATCAACAAGCAGGGGGGAACCCATTCGTACCCTCTTTGCAGACAAGCTATGATTTTGTGGGAGACTGCTCTAAGTTTGCACCTCACTCTTCAAGCAAGGTTTCTGCCAGGAGCACAGAACTCCTTAGCAGATGTTTTGAGCAGGCAAATGGTGGATCCCCACGAGTGGAAATTGGATCCTCATGTATTTCAACAGTTGACAGTGGCTTGGGGAACCCCAGACCTAGATCTGTTCACATCCCCACAAAATTTCCAACTGCCAAAATTTTGCACAAAGATGTTTCACCCAAAAGCTTGGAAAGTGGATACTCTATCTTTCAGTTGGAACAACCTTCATGTCTATGCCTTTCCTCCTTTGCCTCTTCTTCCCAAGGTGCTCTTGAAGGTCAGACAGGACAAGCCTTGCATGATCCTTATAGCTCCAGATTGGCCACGTCAGCACTGGTACCCTTTGCTGAGGAGTTTAGTTCGGGAGCCTCCTTGGCCTTTGCCAACAATTCCAAACCTTTTGTGTCAGGCAAACAATAATTTCCTCAATGTCAGGATACAGTCCCTGCATCTGACAGCCTGGCATATTCTGTTTTAGACCCTGGGGGGTCGCAGCTTCCTCAACAAGTTTTAAATGTCATTTTGGAAGCCAGGCGGCCTAGTACAAGGAAAGTTTATGCTGATAAATGGAGGAGATTTTTTCTTTGGAGCACAGCAAAGAGCTTTGATGTTTCACGCCCTAATTTGAGTATTACACTACAGTACCTTACAGAATTATTAGACAAGGGTTTGTCTTTTTCCTCCGTGAAAGTTCATGCTGCAGCCATTTCTGCTCACTATGACTGTGATCCACCATTATTTTCTCACCCTTTGTTTAAGCAATTTCTTAGAGGGGCAAAGAACATAAGACCCCCACGTAGAGCTCCTACTCCTTCCTGGGATCTCAATTTTGTGTTGGAAAAGCTGACTTTACCTCCTTTTGAACCTGCAGCTACATCTGAGTTGAAGTTTTTGTCCTGGAAGACTGCTTTTTTGTTGGACATTACGTCTGCTAGGAGGGTATCTGAATTACAGGCTCTAATGGCAGTTGAACCCTTCCTAATATTTCATAAGGATAGGGTATCCTTGCATTAACCTTCTTTTATGCCTAAAGTTGTTTTCTGATGTGGCCTTGAACCAATCTATTCATTTGCCTACTTTTTATGCTGATCCCCAAAATAAAGGGGAAAAAATTTTGCACACTTTGGATATTCACAGGCAGTTACGTTATTATTTGAGCAGAACTAAAGGGTTTAGGCAGTCTCAACAGTTATTCATTTCTTTTGCCTTGGGTTCACAAGGAAAACCTGTTTCAAAGCAAACTATTTCTAAGTGGATTAGCCATTGTATTGCTTTTTGTTATTCTCATCATGGAAAGGAGGTTCCGGCTGGGATTAGACCTCATTCCACTAGGGCTACTGCCATTTCTACTGCTTTTTTGAGGGGAGTAGCTACTAAGGATATTTTGGAGGCAGCTACTTGGAGTTCAGTGCACACTTTTACTAAACATTACCATCTCCCTTTTTATTCCAAATCTAGGGCTGGGTTTGCCACTGCAGTTTTACAGGGCATGTTAGCAGCTCCTAGTGCTTTTTGATTTTGCCAACCTCCCTTGCCTTTGCTTTGGGATTCTACCCACAGGTTATGACTGCAGCAATGTGAGACAAAGAACATAGTACAGTTTTGTACCTACCATAAATGTAGATGTTCGAGGATCCACATTGCTGCAGTCCAGCTCTCCTCCTTCCCTCTGTAGTTTAGGGTTGCTGTGTTGCTTTTGGGGTAATTATTTTTTCTGTAATTGGTGGTTGGGTATTTTCTATTTTTGGCTATGGCCTTTCTTTTTAGGCCTTCTGACATCTGGGGCAAGAAAGAATGAGGATATGGCGTCGGTCATGCGCTTTAGTACCACTGCGTACTGACGTCAGATCGCCAGCCTAACACTTTGGTATTCGGGCCGACCGAGGACAGCGGACTACCCCACAGGTTATGACTGCAGCAATGTGGATCCTCGAACATCTACATTTATGGTAGGTACAAAACTGTACTTTATCCGGATGTCAGAAAAAGTTAATAATTGTATTTCTTGTGGGAAGCAGATACCTCATAGGGATTATCATTCTTTCTGTATTCCTTGCTTGGGGCCTGAGCACGGCGTCGGGTGTCGCTGAAGTGCTAGATTTAACAAGCGCTTCATTAAACGAAGATTAGACTGTGCCAGGCTTGTTTTGGCAAACGGTGTAACTATAACATGCCGCCGGATCCTCCGGACTGCCGCCACCGCTAAAAAGCGTAAGGATAAATCTTAAGGTCTAAACCGGATGAGTTCCGCCCGTTGGACGCCGGTTCGAGCCTCCGGTTGAATCTGTGGATCCTGCCGAGGGTTGGCTGAATCCCAGGGGAACCTTACTTTTGCAGGAGTTGGCCTCTCAGGAGTTAGGCCAGGCTGAGGGTGCTTCTCAGGTGTCTGTAGTTCCAGCACAAAGGTTAGGCCTTCTACTTCAGTGGCTAAAGGCCATGCTAAGGTCAAACCATCTTGTTGGCTTGGTCATAGTTCTAGCTCTCCAGCCCCTGTTCCTAAAAGCATATGTTGAAAATGGCAGAGGACTTGATTACTTTGATCAGGGTTATATGCTTCCCAGAGAAGAGGCCTAGGGTGGAGGCAGATTTAGAGGAATGGATCATTCCTCTGACTACTATGAATCCTCAGCTGAAGAAATTCAGGATTTCCTTCCTATTCAGATTCGGATGCAGAGGACTCCTGTCCGTCTGCTTCTCCTGCAGAGGATTTTTCTTTTTCTGAGACCTTACATTCCATGAGGGAACATTTCAAGTGGGAAGGTCAAGATTTTTCAGATTCTCGAAAAGGCTTAGAATTTTTGTTTCTGCCACAACATAGGCCCTTGGCTATTCCTCCTGTCTTAGTTGTTGTTCAGGATGTTTTTCTGAATCTTCCCTTAATCCTGATTCTTTTGCCTCCCGCCCCTGTTAAGCCAGACAGGTATTACAGAGTTCCAGAAGCTACATAAGTATTTGTACAAGAGTCCTAGAGCTGATCCGGAAACTATTATTCAAGGTCCCAGGGTGTTAGGGCTTCTGTGGCTAAGAATCCAGTTCCTTTGGATAAGGATTCTAGAGCGTTAGATAGGTGGGGTAAAAAGTGTACACCTCCTCACGTTAGCTATGAGGCTTTGAATTGCCAATTTCATATGCTGAAGTATCAGAATTTTTGTTAGGCCAATTGAAATCTAAGGTGGATGCTTTATCTGAGGGTATAGAGTGTAAGGAGCTCCAGGAGTTGGTTCATGCATCAGATCAAGTTGGCAAACATTCTTTGCAGTGTGGTTTCGATGTTCTTCAGGCTTCATCCAGGGTGGCTGCTACAGGTTCAGGTATTCGACATGCCTGGCTTAAGGATCAAAATTTGTCAGAGCATGTTAAGGCTCGGATTTTGGATGCTCCTCTTCAATCTGAAGTACTTTTGGCCCTGTGGAATCAGTTTTGAAAAGATGGAAGATAAGGCTAAGTCTATGCAGGCCGGTCAAGGATTTTATGCAGGTGCAGCCCCCAAGTTTAGTAGGAATTGGCCTGCTAGAGGATGGTCTTATCCTTCTTGGATTATCAGTCTAAGGGCAGGCCTAGATGTGTAGAGGCAGGGCTCACGCCAGGGTTCTTTCAGACCTAGGACTTGGAGCTCTCCTGCACAGTCTTCTGGTGAGGTAGGGGTCAGCCCTTCGTAAGCAAACCCAATGACCTGTATCTTCCGCTGCCAGACCCTTCTTTACTGGCAGCTCCTCTAGGAGGAAAGTTGGGACCTTTCAAACAAAACTGGAATTTGGTCACCCAGGACCCCAATGGTGTTGGATATAATAAATCAAGGTTACAAGTTTTATTTTCACACTTTTCCTCCTTTCAAAGGCATGTCGGATGTGCCTCCTCAGCAAAGGCTGGAGGCTCAGGAGCAAATTTCTCCGCTTTTGCAGATGGAGGCAATTCAGGTGGTCCCTCCGCCAGAAGTAGGCCTAGGATTTTATTCCCTATTCCTAGTGCCAAAGAGAAAACACTTGAGGCCAATTCTGGATTTGTCCATTCTCAATACCTACCTAGACATTCCAAAGTTCAAGATGTTAACATTGCACAACTTCTGCCTATGCTAGGCAAAGATCACTGGATGGTAACCCTGGATCTCAAAGAGGCCTATCTTCACATCCCTATCAGGCCCAGTTGCAGGAGATTCCTGAGATTTCGGGCTGGTACTTCGTGATTATCAGTTCTCTGCATTGCCCTTTGGTTTATCTACTGTGCCCAGGGTATTCACAAAAGTTCTGGCTCCTGTGATTGCTTTCTTCAGACAGAGAGGAATACAAATTTACCCTTATCTGGACGATTGCCTGATTCTTGCTCAAAACAAAGACATATTACTACAACATCTCCAGTATGTAATGGCAGTTTTAAGGTGCCTAGGGTATTCTGTGAACGAAATAAAGTCCAGTCTAGTACCCTCTCAGGACATGTGCTTTCTGGGTGTGAGACTGAATACAGCTTCTCAGATGAAATGAAAAAATACTGCTAGGAACCACCACGATAAAATAAAAATCCAGTTTTATTTTATAAGGAACAAGCGCTTTCACGCATACAAATGCGCTTCATCAGGTTACAGCTTACACATAAAAAACGCCCATTTATATACTAAAAACAGTCATCAATTAACTAAGATGATTATCAATTGACTAATTAGTTAAAACACAATTAGTGCAGTTAAAACAACCACCAGTGTGTGTCACTTCTCTCAGCAGATGCTAAACAAATACATAAATATAACCAAGCATCTTTCAACATTACACTAGTGAAACTAGAAAACTAAATGGTTAAAATATCACGTCATACAGATCAAATGGTGACTTAGTAAAGATCTCAAAAAAATTCCATTTGTTTATATCAAAAATCATGAAGCGCCAATATGTGCATACGCGCTTGAGCCGAATACATGAATTGTATCTTGTCACTTTAAATAACTTAGATCACATCAAGTTATCATCACAAATGGTACGAACATGATTCATAGCCAGCCCATTTTTTGTAGTTCATTATCATTCTAGGTCTATAATCAGCAAATAAACATTGTCAGCATCTACTGAAATAATCTCACTTAAATAACTTAAAGATCAACATCTGTTTAACACAAATAAACTCAACCCATTTTGTAGTCATTCT